>NC_050462.1:30351240-30598740 GCF_903995425.1 Onychomys torridus | reverse complement strand
AAACAACGTGCATCTCTGTGTTACAGACTTAGAGGCAAACTGTGAATTACTTCTCAGGAATAGGATAGGTTTGTTTTCAAAAGTGTCTCTCTGAGGTATTTCAGAGCCCACTGTCTTAAATAATATATCTTGGTATCTGATACCATGAACTCATATACTCATTGATCTAGCATTCAGAGGAGGATTAGAGCTGTTTTTGTGTGTATGTGTAGTGCTAGGAATCAAACTCACTGCTTCACATATATACTAGGTGTAAGTGTTATTTAAAAGAATAGAACTGATAGAATATATATAATATAATATATTATATATAATATATGGTATGAGTTATATTTATATATGACTATATTTATATTTATATATTTATATATTATATATATAATATATGGTATGAGTTATATTTTATTGGCTTGTAGATTGTGATCTGGATACTCCAACAATGCCTGTCTCCTGACAGAAAGGCTAAGAACCAGTTATTGTTTACTAACAAGACTGGTGTCTGAGACGTTCCAGTCTGGTTCTGGAGTCCTGGAGGATTTCTAAAGAGTCTTCCATCTACATTGGAGTCCCTAAGAAGTAGGTTCTAATACCAGTGAAGGAATGCACTCAGTAGCAATGGTTAGATGAACTTGCCAGTGAGAATGAGGGTGAGCAGGTTAAAAAGCAAAAGCTTCCTTCTTCCATGTCCTTTTAAGTAATTGCCACCGGAAAATGTGGCCCAGGTTTGGGATGGGTCTCCCCACCTCAAATGATCAAATCAAGGACTCCCTCTTAAGGCATTTGTCCAGCTACATGAATTTTAGTTAATTATAGATGTAGTCAGGTTGACAACCAAGATCAGCCATTATGCCAGCCAAGTGCTATTCCCCTGGAGCATTCTTGAGAAGGACATTCAAAATTGATACTGGCCTGGTATACAGGTAGAGGTAAAATTTTGCCATAACTTCACAGAGATTATTGTTTTTGTTTTGTTTTGTTTTGTTTTGTTTTAAGGCACCTCATGTCCCTTAGTACAACTCTAGGTGCCCTGAGACTTCCTGAGGTACCTCTTGACCTCAAATAAGCCAACAACTAAAGGTTAGGTCCCAGCTTAGGGGACCCACGGAATCTAGTCATAGCTCATCTGTATTATCTGTCAAGTCCCTGTCATACCAAGTGTCAGGTGTTTGAATGATGCTCTTGAACCTGAGGTGTTTGAAGTGGAAGGCTCTGACAGCAGCATATAGAGGGTTGGAGCAGACAGACAGATCCGAGAGCCAAGGAATTCAGCAAGCCTGGTGCCCTTAGGGAGGTTATGCTGTAAGTTAGCTTCCCACCCTATTCCAAAACATCAGACATAAGCTTATAAAGAGAAAAAAATGGCTTGCTGCTCAGTCTTGGAAATTCTAGTCTATAACTGAGTTTAGATCATGGCAGAAGCATGCATTCCTGGGAGGAAAAAGGCAGGAGAGAGATCCAGGTCAAGGAACACCCTCAGTCACCTGAAGATCTCCCACGTGGACCTAACTATTAGGCAGGCCCTAAGATTTCACCACCTCTCAAATGTGCCTCTGATACATGAGATTTGGAAAATACTTAAGATCTAAGCTATGGAACCAGACTAAGGAGTCAGAGGAGAGAGAGCTGATCTGAGTGGCCTGTTGGCACAAGAGGAACAAGGGCTCTTTCAGTGGATGCATGTTGAGGGCCATGTCTCTGGGGAACAATGACAAGTCAGAACTCAATCCTGTTTCCAGGCTAACAATGTCAGAACAGGACCACCAGCCACATCTGCCTAGTTTAGCTTATTACTGTGTATGGAAGATTAAGATTAGGAAACATGGCAAATTCCTAGTTCAGTACAGTGTGCCTTTCCAGGGCTAATGAGACTTCTGAGCAATGATCATTCTATCTCAGAGTTAAGGATGAAGAAGTAAAGAAAGGGCTCAGTTATGGGATATTTAATCACACTGTGAACTGTGACATTTCACTATTTAAATAAAATCAACCATAGGTCAAGAGGCGGAGCAAGCAACCACTTGACTGGAAGTAAACATAGGGCATGAGGGTAAGTCTAGAAGTTGGGGAAGGGAGGGAGGGACGGAGGGAGAGAAAAGGGAAAGCACAGGAAGTAGAAGGGAGGGACATCTGGTTGGAGGAGTTTTTCTTCAGACAGCATAAGAAAGAGCCCTCTTTCTGGGACCACGGCAGAGGAGGAAGGTCAGTCGGCTGCTTCCTCTGCCTCTCTGAGCTAGCAGGTTTTCACCCCAGCATCTGGTTCCTGGATCTTTATTGCTAAACTAAAAAGATAAGAGATGTAGTTAAAACAACGTTTGCCTCCTTACTTGGAGGCTGTGGCGGGACACAAAAGCTCTCTTGGCCGTGGCCTCAGCATCAAGGTGGTGGCAGCTGCAGAAGGTATAGTCAGCAGCTGAGGCAGAAACAGCATCAGGTGCAGTTGCTGCATCTCAGATTAAGAGGAAGTGGGTGGTCACCAGTCAAACCAGAAAAGCATGCCATCAATACAAGTGAAGATGGAAAACAGACACAAACTCTCCAATTCTGAGAGACAAGAAGAAAGGTTACAATGGGAATGAAGAAGAAAACTGAGGTAACATGCCCCAGGAACTACTGAATCTCCATGTACCAGGACTCACCAGGAAGAGGTGCAGAAACACCAGAAGCCCATACTGTCACCAAGTGGTTATGTGATGCATCAATGAAAACTCGGAGACAGTGTGCACAGAGTGGCTTCATGTTTATGTCCTTCTTGATCATCTTTAGAAATCCAATACTGAGAACTGGAGGGAGGGAGAACATTATTGCTTTTGTTTTGGATGACATTTAAATATTGGGCTGGGAGCAACAGCTTGGCCGGACAGAGAGCAACAACAAGGCTGAATTCTGCTCACGTGCCAGATGTAGATCCCAGACTCCTCTGGAATAAGAGAGGAGATGGAAAAATTTGGCCCATTAAGCAGACATTCTGTCATGCCAGGTGTCAACAGCAGGACATAGCCACAGAGTCACAATCCCACTTTCCTCTCAGAGGAACCATGAAAGTGTGAATTAATTATAGGAGACCTTGAGTTACCCTCTTATAGTCCTGGAAAATTTTAGGCCCATATTTTCCAGCTCTGTCTCCATGACTCTTTCATGATTCTTACATATACAAGAAGATGATCTTCCTGTTAGCATGGCTTTTAAGTTTCATTAGTGTGTTAGCCGGGCGGTGGTGGTGCACGCCTTTAATCCCAGCACTCGGGAGGCAGAGGCAAGCAGATCTCTGTGAGTTTGAGGCCAGCCTGGTATACAGAGTGAGTTCCAGGAAAGGCGCAAAGCTACACAGAGAAACCCTGTCTCGAAAAAAAAAAAAAAAAAAAAAGTTTCATCAGTGTCTCTGCTTCCACTGACCTTGTCTCTCACTCCCATACAAGTGTAAGTTTTACTAGGAATATTCGTGGACTCCTGGTATCATTGGTGGGAAGGGGGAGGAAGACCTTAGGAGAGGAGGGATAGAATACAGGTGATATGAAGAGGAAAAAGGTTTAGATAAGGACATAAGAGTAGAGCAGAGAACAGTACAGAGACATGGATGACACTAAGGGTGTTTGGAAAGCCATACAGAAACCTAGTAATTGAGATATATATAATTTACATAAAATAGTTTATACTATATAGTCACATAAGAGTTCAGTGTGTGTGTGTGTGTGTGTGTGTGTGTGTGAGTGTGTGTGTGTGTGTGTGAACTTAATTGGAGTTGTGCTACACAGGGGGTAATGCTCCTCCCAGAAGCCATTGGTTGCCAACTTAAAAGCCCAGTGCTATGTGTAAGACACCTCCTTATGATTTGCTGGTTAGGGATATCACAGAGGCATCCTCCCAATATAGGATATTGTTGTTGGTCTTGATTTCCCACCAGAGCCTGAGGATAAGACCCTGCTGCTGAAAATGCCCCATACTGCTGTGGGATGTTCTGTATGTCAAATGTGTTTCTCTGATTGGTTAATAAATAAAACACTGATTGGCCAGTAGTCAGGCAGGAAGTATAGGTGAGACAAGCATAGAAGAGAATTCTGGGAAGTGGAAGGCTAAGGCAGAGAGACACTGCCAGCCACTGCCATGACAAGCGAGATGTAAGGTACTGGTAAGCCACGAGCCACGTGGCAACTTACAGATTTATAGAAATGGGTTAATTTAATATATAAGAACAGCTAGCAAGAAGCCTGAGCCATTAGGGCAAACAGTTTAAATAATATAAACATCTGTGTGTTTATTTGATAAGTGGGCTGTCAGACTGCCAGGGCTTGGCAGGACCTGGAGAGAAAACTCTAGCTACACCATACTTTGGTCACAGGACTTGGAGAGATCAAGTTGGCACTAAACAGGATGCTTTCTTCCCACTGGCTAGTGTTCATAGTCCTGGAAAGTGCTAAGTAGGCTTCTGAGTGACGAAGTCATCAACAATCTTACCCACCTGTGTCCCTTCCTCCTCCCGTGTTCACAGTAATGGCTAGGGTAGCAAGATGTGCCCATGATGTAGCATGAATGTTATTGGGGCAACCAAACTCTTTCTAATTGGATTTAAGACCCAGTGTACAAGAGGAAACACATGTCTGATACTTTAAGTCCCATGGTTGCGGAGCTAATGATCCCTTAAGGGTGAACCTCATACTGCTTTTCTGCTAAATGGACATAATGTCAAACTTTCTAAACTTGTTTCTCTATGAATTTCTCAGACCTCACCAGAGAAGTTTCTTTGTGCATTGGATGGCAGTTAATTAAAACAAAACAAAACAAAACAAAACAAAAAAAACAAACAAAAAAACTCACAACCGATCAATGTGCAGAGAATAAGTGTCAGTAGAGGGCTCAGCAACAAACCAAACATCTGTAATTACCACCCCGCCCCTAGGCTCAGTGGGAAGCATTTCAGTAAAGGGGTAGGGGGAAATTGGGAGAAGCAAAGGTTATGAATAAGTAGAAGGAAACTGAAGCATCAGACATCATAGGCCTGTGGCTCTCATGACCACAGTGCTGTGCGTGCCTGTGTGAGACCTGTGTATGACCAGCTAACCAACATCCTATCATGGAAGGAAGAGAGACTCACAAGTTCCTGCCCCTAACTGAGGAGATACTGACATTGAAGGATTCTACAGGAGAGTGTTTTCTTTAAGGGTACGCCTGGTAGGCCAATCCGTGCTCTAGTGGGTAAGTATGTGGTCAACACGAATTTAGTTCAGTGAGTTGTTACAAAGAAAAGAAAGAGGACACAAGGTTGGGCGAGGTTGGGGAGGGTGGCAGTGGACCTGGGAGAAATTAGGGTGAAGGACTGGGAGGTAAATGTGATGGAATGGTGTGTGTAAAACATAAACTATCACATTGCTCTTCTGCCCCAAACTCTACAGTTATATGTCATCTCCATGAAAATCAAATCCAACCACTTGGCCATGGTTGGCATGGACACATTTCTGGTTCTTTCTGGCAACACTGCCTTCTATGTCCCAGGCCTCTGACTCTTGTCACTGGCAGGACAGGGTTGGTCATTGCTGTTTCTGCACCTCAGATATTCTTCTTCAAATTCCCTGCCAGTCTCCACTCAAATCTTATTTCTTAGAAAATGTTTTTTCTCTTCCCAGTAAACTAAATGGCAGCCTTAATCAAGGGAGGAAGGCCAGGAGTGGAGAGCAGAGCAGGAACACCGTGTAGCTGGGCTATCAATATCTAGGTAGAAGCTGTATTTCCTGGTCATGCTTCTGGCAAAGCCTGTCCAAGTGACTGTAGCATGTATAGACAGTGATTTAGGAAGCACACATGATTTTGGAGGAGGTTGGAAAGAAATTTCTCTGTGTCTACTATGCCATTTTTGGTTTTGAGTTATTTGAATATAACTGACCCAGAAACAAAATCAAACTTTCAAGCACAAATATACCACACACAGGGAGAAAGCTCTTGAAATAGTAATAAGGACCTTGATGTAAGAAATACAAGCTGTGTGTGAGAGAAGAGCTCTGGGAGGCACAGTGCCCAATCAGCAGGATGCTGCAGTACAAAAGGATGCAGCCAAAAAAGAGAATACTTGATTACTTCTACCTGGCTTGACATTTTTGCCATTTGTGGAAGTGTGGGAACATCCTTGCCTGGCAGGCTACAAAGTGAGGAGTGTGAGGAGGTGGGGCAGCCAGCTCTGTTCATTTCCTTGGGGAATTTCCACAGCCCTGTGCCTGGCTCCTCCTCAGCAGACTCACCAACAGATTTTTGTCAGCATACTGGATGACTGTCTCAGGAGCTCACTGAACCAAGCTTGTGGGTGTGGCCAAGTTATTATAAGAACCGTCTGAGGAACTGGACTATGGCAAATCTACATGGGTACCTTTTCCTTTATGGGTAAAGCTATATGGCAGGTCAAGTTATGTGCTTTGTCGGGAAGCAGGAGATCAGGCCAGAAGGAACCAATGCACTGGACTTCTTTCCAGGCTGCTCATGTCCCCAGTTCCCCAAGAACAGACTGGGCCTCCTCTCTAATCACACCCATGTCCTAGGAGATTCTGGTTAGCTCCATAGTTTAGACATCACGAGATGCTCACAATTAAAAAATTTTATTGTTTTATCCCAGACTTCTGAATTTACAACACCTATATCTGTATCTACCAAATACACAGAGGATTCTCCTGAAATAGCACTAAGGACCTTGATCTAAAGGAGATCTAATCTATCTATGCATAGAAGAATGGACTGCAGCCCTCTGGGAAATGGCCCAAGTTGTTTTTGCCTAGGTGTCATAGCAAGAAAAGAGTAACTAGGACACTCACAAAAAGAGAAGTCCAGTGAACATGAAATACTGCCAGTTAGCATTAACTAATTTTATTCACGTATATACACACAAACATGAACACAGAGATTGTTGAGCCATCTCAAAGCATGCCATAGACATATGTTTTCCCCAAACTGCAGTGTATAAGTCTCATAAGCAAGGATCTCACCCTATATCACTAAATGGTTCTTGGGAAATGCAAATCAAATTATGTAATTCCTTTGCTAAAAATTCTCCAAAGGTTTCCCTCCACGTGGAATGAAGGAAGAGAAGGATTTGGGTAAGAACAGGTGTTAGGCTCGAGGGAGTGCATGGGAAGAACAGGTTGGAGAGTGTTGGGAGCAGGGCACAGCAGGGAGTGAATGCAAGGAGACAGGCATGCACTGCACATCTAACCCCAGCAAAGCATGCTGTGTCCACTAACAGGAAATCAGCAGCCAGCGGGACAGGGGCAAGGACATGAGGGAACTTTGGGAAAGGATGGATTTTTGTGTATCTTGATTATGATGGTTATGAAACTGAATGTGCCTGTTTAAACTTAGCCCCATAAAATGAAGGAGCTATGCTTTATAACTACGTGAGAATTAAATCTCAATACACAGGACATTTAAAAATATTCTTTTTGTGTTCGCCAGCTTGTCTTGGTTTCATTTCTGTTTTTATGATGACATACCCTGACAAAAAGTAATGTAATGGGAGGAAAGGTTGGTTGGGCTTACAACTCTACGTGGCAATCTACCGTGTGGGGGAAGCCAAGCAGGAACTTGAGCAGCACATCACGTCACATTCACACCCTAGATCAGAGGGAAATGAATGTACTCCCACTCCCCGCTTGCTGCTCATCTAGTTTTCCCACTGTCTTACATAATTCAGCACCTCCTGCCTAGGGAATGGTGCCACCCACAATAGGCTGTTCTGCCTACATACATGAACAGTCAAGACCATCCCCTACAGACAACCCCATAGACCAACCTGATGATAAAAAGTACTCTGTGAAGACTCTTCCCAGGTGATTCCGAGTTGAGGCAAGTTAACATATAACTATCATAGCGGCTTTCTGTTACTGTAACAAAATGCCTGAGGCAACTGACTTTAAAAGAGAAGTTCACTCTGGCTCATTGTGGTGGAGGTTTCTGTCTGAAGTCAGTAGCTGGGGAGAAATCAAGAGAGAAGGAAGGAGCCAGAGTTGGTCCTAGTCTCCCTTGAGGAATGCCCTTGAGAATATAAAAACTGCCACCTAGATCCCACATAACAGCTCCACAACCTCCCTACAGCGTCAAGTTGGAGACTAATTCTGATCCAAACATTAGCATTTTTCCTACAGAAATTTTAGTGTCAGTGCATTGTAACTGAATTTTTCTATAATGTGTTTTTCAATTCAAACAGCATCCATTCCCACTGTATCAAAAAGACTGCAGCAATGAAGTTTAATGCATATAGTGATTTATCTACAGTTAGGCCCTAAGTTAGTGTGAGGGGTGTGTGTATGTATGTGTGTGTGTTTGTGTATGTGTGCTTGTGTGTAGGTGTGTGTATGTATGTCTATGTATGTATGTATGTATGTATGTATGTATGTGTGTATGTATGTGTATGTGTGTGCATGTGTGTGTATGTATGTGTATGCATGTGTGTGTGTGTGTGTGTGTGTGTGTGTGTGTGGTGTGTGTTGGTGTAAAATCAGCATCTATCAAAGTAAACTAAATACAATGGTTTTGACATCAACAGTAACGAGCTCTTACATCTATGTAAAAATCACAAAGGAGCGATATTTTGGAGGTAATAAATCAAGGAATTGAATGTGAAAGCTGTGCTTATGTCCTACTTTATTCTGAGAAGCTGTTACACTGGGAAAAGAGGTCTAGCATAAAAAATCGAAGAGCCTGCTGCTTTGTTTCAGACTTCTTACCCATGTGAAACAAGGCAGATGTTTCCTGACTCTGAAACTGAAACAGTGGTGGGGGTGCCATCCTCAGTGAAAGAGCTGATGTCTTGAGCTTTTATTTCAAGAACAATGGTGGCTGCACCGGATTTAATTTTCAACAGCTGAGCTCTTCAGAATTTCAAGATAAGGTGCTGTTTATGAAAATATGAAATAGGGAGAGAGGCCAGTGAGAGGTGCCTTTGTGAGTAAAGACATCTGCAACCAAACCAGGGGACCTGAGTTCAATCCCCAAGCCCCTCATGCTGGAAGAAGAGAACTGATTCCCATAAGTTGCCCTTTGACCACCACTGATGCGCTGTGGCACCTGCGTACATGCAGGTGTGCACACACACACAATAAATGAAATGTAAAGACATGAAAAGAAGATAAAATTGATAGTATTCCATTGTGCAAACGTGCACAGTGCACCTGTGGGTTACAAAGCAATGGAGAGGAACAACCTTCAACAGCAGCTGTGCACAAAATATCAAATGGCTCTCACAAACAGAAAGACCAGATGCAGAAGGGCACCATTCATCCAGCAGACGTGTAAAACCTGGAGAAACTACTTCATGTTACAATGTGTCTGCTGCAGAGGAGCTAGGTGGTGTTGGGGTTTTTTGGCTCTTTTGGGGGGGCCCACCACCCAGCTCCCAAATAAATCACACTTGGAATCTCATTATTACTTATGAATGCCCAGCTTAGCTTAGCTTAGTTTCTAGCCAGCTTTCCTTAAATTAGCCAGTCTGTCTTTTGCCTCTGGGCTTTTCCCACTCTCTGACTTCTGTAATTTTACTCTGTGGCTTGCTGGTTGTGTAGCTGGGTGGCTGGCCCCTTGATGTCCTCCTCTTCTCTGACTCCTAGTTCTTCCTTCCTCTCCCAGACTTCTCTTTCTATATATTCTCTCTGCCTGCCAGCCCCACCTATCCTTTCTCCTGCCTTGCTATTGGCTGTTCAGCTCTTTATTAGACCATCAGGTATTTTAGACAGGCACAGTAACACAGCTTCACAGAGTTAAACAAATGCAACATAAACAAAAGTAACACACCTTAAAATAATATTCTACTACAGCTGGGAGCTGGCTACTGAAGCAGGGCGTGATGGGGATTTCCTGGGATGGGCAGTAGTTACACAGATATAGTCTGTACTATTTGTTGAGCTGAGGAGGTCATTGTCAACAGATCACACCCTCTCATATCATACTTTAGCTGGCCCACAGCTAAAACTCAAAGCATGCATCCTCTCCCTTTCCCATGCCTTCTCATTGACTAAGGTGTAGCCTTTTAATTTAGTGTCAAGGTGCCCAGGACCAAGAGTGTCTTGGAAGATCTTGGAGCTGCAGATAAGAAAGGTGTACTAGAAGGACTATCTACCAATACCATTAGTGTTCTCTCTGAATTTCTATTTTTGTGACTTGGTTCAAATTTGAGCAGTTTCTCTGGGCTCTGGTGTGCATGGTGCTCCTGTGTGTGGGCGTGCCAAGTCAGATGGTATTCCTCATTTCTAGCTTGTTTTTGAGACAGACTCTCTCAGCGGGACCTGGGGCTTGCTCTTTATGTTTGGCTGGCTGGCCAGCAAGCACCGGAGATTCTCCTGTCTCTGCCTTCCGAGTACAGGGATTACAAGTCCTCCCCACTATGCCCAGATTTTACACGGGCTCTGGGGATTAAACCTGTGTCCTCTTGCTTATGTGACAAACACGTTAGCAACTGAACCCCCTCCTCCGCGCCCTTTCCCCTGCCCACCGCCATGTTCTTCCATGTTGCATTGGTTATTAAAGTCACCAAGTTGGGGCTACCTGAACTGTCAACACAGCAGCAGGTCTCCAGGTCAAGATGTTCAAAATGGCTGACAGGGTGTGGATCGGCATGCTTTTCCTCCCATGATCCCTTCAAATGGTAAAGACAATTTAAAATAATAACTCAGAAGTGCTGGGGACTCAATAGAGATGAGGAAAAGCCTTTGAGAAGCCAAAGATGTTGAGAAACTGGCAAAGAAACAGTAGAGGGGTTGGATTGGCTGAAAGAACCTAGGAACCCTAGTGAAGCCTAGCCTCGAGGTTTTACCTGGGGCCATTGTTTCCTTGTTGTTGAGCTTTAATAGATCTTTGTATATTTTTGGTGGAAGTCTTTGATGAGACATTTGCTTTGTAGCTATTTTGTCTTAGTCTGTAACTTGCCTTTGATTCTTACAGAGTTTAAGTTGATCTAAGTGTAATGTACCATTGTTTTACATTGATCTTAGCTATACAGGTTTCCACCCATCTTTGCTTGGAGACATTCTATAGTACTGCATATAGTATGTCTATGATTAAGTTCAAGTAATCTTTGGGGTATCTATTGATGTTTTTCAAAGACTTTAAAACTTTTAAAATTCTGTGTTTGGGTGTGTCTGTGTATGAGAGTGTGCACATGAGCTCCAGGTGTCTGCGAAGGCCAGAAGCCTCAGATCTACCCAGAACTGGAGTTACAGGTGGTTGATGAGCCACCCAGTGTCAACACTAGGAATTGAACTCAGGACCTCTGCAAGGGCAGTGCAAGCTCTAACTGCTGAGCTCTGTCTCCAGGCCCCTGTCAATATTTAAGGAAGAAAAAGCAGGAGAAGGAGTAGAGTTTCTGCCCTCCAGGCCCAATGAGAACACTGGGGCGTAAATCCTCAGGATTTGTGAAGCACTATCCATTTCATAACCACTCTCCTAAGTTAATTATCTAATTAATCTCTAAGGATGATAATTGATATGACTTCTTTTGAAAACTTTCATTATTTATTAACAGTAAAAAGCTGATGGAGAGATTTTTGTCTGGGTTTTTGGAGGCAAACTGGAATTCTTTGGAAACCAAATTCCAGTCCTCTCCAGGTCTATTTACTGAAAATCAACAGAACCCAAATTCACTGCAGCAGGTGGAACTTTGGGAAGATTACCTCCCTGCCACAGTCTCCTCTGGATAAGATGGGTATCATGAGAGTCAAGATGGGGTAATTAATTTTTCATTTTTATTTTAAAAGTGTGCGTGTGAGTACCTGAGAGCAGGAGCCCTCAGAGGCCAGAAGAGGGGGTTGGGGCTCCAGGAGCTAGAATTACAGGCTGTTTTGAGCCACTGCAGGTAGGTGCTGGGAACTGGACTTGGGTCCTCTGCAAGAACAGCAAGCGCTCTTCACCACCATGCACCTCTCCAGTCCAAGGTAGGGTAATTCTGAATGCTATTGAAAAGGACTTAGCCTGGATCCAAGTACATGGTAAATGCTCAGGAAGTTATACATGTGCTCCACAAAGAACTGAGGTATTTTGTTAGAATGAAAAAGAGACACAGACGTGTGCTTGTATTTTTCTCTATGTCCAGATGGACACGCAACAATGGTCTTATACATGGTAACTGCTCAAGGTTCTCTTTCTTTTGACCTCTCCGTCCTTCTGTTTCTTCGTCTTTTTACCCTTTCTTTCTTTCTTCTAGACTTTCACTGCCAACTCTTTCTTAGATTTTCCTTATTACTCAGAACAGTGAGGGAGCCCATAATCGGCTGACTCATCTTGTGGGAACTCTTTGTTCTAACGAAGTGTCAGAAACAACCCTGGCCTCCCGAAGGCCTCTGGATTTGCTGTTTTCACCAAATTTATATCATGTCTGCATCTTTGCCATGATTTTTTAAAAAGATTTAAAAAATTATGTGTATATGTGTACGTGTGTATGTGTGGGTATGTGTATGGAGGTGCCCAAGAAAGCCAGAGACATCTACTTTCCCTGGAGAAGTCAGTTGTGGAACCATGGAGGAGAGTTGTGTCCTTCTTGATAGTCCCTAAATGATAGAGACTTTGAGCTACGTGTCTGTGAACAGGTGATCATGGTTCTCAGAGTCAGAGCAGAGTGCCTAAGAGCAGAGGTGGGATCTAGCCAAGCCTGCTTATATGGAGTGAGGTGGACACCTAGTGATACACATGTCTGTAATTGTGTGGCATGGTGATTAAGAGTAAGTGGTGAGGGGCAGGTACAAATGAGTGTAATCACTACACTAACAGCTCATTTTTATTTCCCCTTGCAACAATGCCAACTCACTATTACCTATGATCATAGGCACTGTTAACAATTTTCTGATGTCACGTCCTGTTTAAGTACATCTCATGAGCATACTCAGATGCAGGCACACACAACACACACACACACACACAATGTAACATACACATTCACATGGGCATCCATATGGGTGACAGCTTGTATTGCCTGCAAACCACAATAATCACCAACATAGCAAGCTACTGCTAAAGGCCCAACAGCGGCACTCAGATCCTTGGAGTAACCAACCACCACCTAATTGGACTTAAGGCCTGCTCCATAGGGAGGAATTCACGCGTGGCACTGTAAACTTAGCCAACACCATGGCTGGGGTGGTCATGGAGCCCTAGAAGAGAACCTGCTACCGCAGCTTCCCCAAACCAGTGTAATTTCTAACTGCATTATGAATACTTGCCCCTGTACCCGCAGTGTGGCTCTCAGCCTTCATCAAAGATGCTTCTTTTTATGGCAGATGGAGACCATTAGAGAAAGCCACAACTGGTCAAAATGCAGAGAGCTACTGACTGTGGGGTGCCTGGCCTGAATTAATCCACTCACAATACGGCTCCTACAGCTAAGGCTCAGGGAGCAGGAGAGAATAGGGGCAGGCAGAAAGACTGTCGGAACCCAGGGACAGGACATAAGCCATGAGATACTTTCTTCTGAAAGAGAGGGTGGGGGGGAGAAAGAGGGAGAGGGACACAAAGGTGTTGCGGCAGAGAGAACGGGTGGGCCAGGGGAGAGTTGCAAGGGTGAGTTGAGGGAATTTGATCAAGACTGTATGAAACTCTCAAAGAATTAATGAAATATTGTACATACATACATGTGTGTGTGTGTGAGAGAGACAGAGAGACAGAGACAGAGAGACAGAGAGACAGAGAGAGAGAGAGAGAGAGAGAGAGAGAGAGAGAGAGAGAGAGAGAGAGAGTTAGTTAGTTAGCTTTCTGAGCTCCTTCTTACCCCCAAAGAGATGCTTCCTTTCTGGTGGACAAGGTGGCTAGGAGGAAAAGGCCCTGCTAAGGGCCAGTCCCGGGCTCCTTTCTCATGGGGGAGGCAGGAGGGAGGAGACCATGAGGAACAGGATCAGGATCCCCATCACCTCCCCCATCCACACTCTGATCAGAACAAGAAGCCCCCCCCCATGTCCCCTTTGGAAAGAGGAAAAAGTAAGATGCTTGGATCAGAGAAGGCATACACTCCTTGGTTCCCTAAGAGTATCCAGGGAGTGCAGAACTCCAAGTGGCTAAACACTTGCTAAGGAGCCGGGCCAGGCGCTAAAAGGATAGCTCACTGGTTAAAGGTAAACTACTCTTGAAGAGGACCTGAGTTCAAATTCAGTCTCCAGCACCCACATCAGTCACTGTCATTGAGTGCTGACAATCTACAACCCCATCTCCAAGGGGATCTGATGTCTTTGGTTTCCACAGGAACCTACACACACACACACACACACACACACACACACACACACACACACACACACGGGTGGGGGGGACATATAATAACTAAAAAAAATTTTTTTTAATTAATCTTAAAAATATCCAGGCCCTGGAACTGCACACAACTTTCAATAGAGGAGAATATGTTGTTCTTGGTGCCTCAAAAGCATGTCTAGAAAGTGGCAGCGTCGTGGCATCTGAAGTGTGTGGAGCAGGCAAAAGCTCGGTACCATAGCAGCTTCAGATCAAAACCCAGAAGCCATTTTTACTTGAAGTGTTTTCATTAAAATATATTTTACAACCCAGTCCCCCAAAACCTCCAAAGCAAAGCATCTTGGAAAAAACTAAGTATTGAAAAAAACTGATAAAGTCTGAAGCTAGATGGGTAGTTGTTTTGCTATTTCAAAAATGTATAGTTATTCGTACAGCCATGGCGGAGATCTTTTGCTGGCATAAATGTGGAACTGCCATAACAAAGAAGCTCCAGGAGGCAGGGATAAATAATGGCAGTTGACGTCACCCTCACGCAAGTCTGGAGTGTAGAGTCCAGGGGGTTGGAATGACTGCTCAGTCATGCAGGGATCCAAGTTCCTTCCCTCATTCCTGGACCTTGCATCCCCCAGGGCATTGTTGTTAACTGTGGTCAAAGCTCTGCTACAGACAAGTCCATATTCCCAGTCACAGGTAAGACTGAATGCAAACCTCATTTTCTCTGATGCCAGCAAACAGAAGTTGCATATATCCCTTTTTGGGGAGAATGAGCAATTCCTGATCATGCTTAAAGTGCATTTGTTAGACCCAGTCCTTTCGTTTGAAACATGGATACAGTGACATCTCTTCCCTGTGTCCTATGAGTAAATAGCTCTTTTGGCTGCAGCAGTTCAAGGATGCTCAATTATTTAATTCTTATTGCTTTGAAGATAAAAATGGCTCACGCAAGCTCAAGAAAAATAAGGTTGATAAGGATCCTGGAGGGTGTGTGCTTGTGGGAGGCAGGTTTACATGAAACTTTACAAAAACCCAGCAGAGGAGACACATTTGTTTTCTTTTCCTCCTTGTGGGGTAGCAGACTGCATTTTCGAAGACAGCTGCCTCTACATATCCACTCCAACACACTGTTCTTACAATGTGACAGCAACACTCTTATCATTGAGCAGTGAGGCCTGAGTTCTCTTCCTGCACCTTGGCTCATCCCGTGACTGCATAGACGAGGTCCAGGTGAGCTCAGCCAACCCCAGAGCCCTGGAAGGAATACAGGGGGCTATTTATCATGTAGCACTAGAAAATGAGAAAATGATCTTGATTTCAAATTGTCTCCATATCCCTTTGTCCCCATTCTTTATTTCAGGTTCTTACCATGGCTTGGTTCTTATTACAGGTCCCTTCAAATCCCTTGCAGGATTTAATTTAGTTACATTTAAAAAAAAAAAAAAGACAAAAACAAAAAACCTGGGATGGGAACATGAGCAAACAGGTTGGTAGGTGGAGGAGGGGACAGCAGAGGGGGAGAATATTGATAGACTACTTGGAATGGGATGGCATTTCCAGGTCAGGTAAAAACCTGGCACAAGGGAATCTCCCAGGAATCTGCAAGGAAGACCCCAGCTTAGACTCCTAACAACAGCAGATACACAGCCTGAACTGGCCATCGCCTGTGACCAGACTGGTGCCCGGTCCAATTGTCATGAGAGAGGCTTCATCCAGCAACTGACAGATAGATGCAGACCTTCAGCCAGACATTAGGCGGAGTTTGGGGAATCCTGCAGAGGAGGAGGAGGAGAAAGGATTGTAGGAGCCAGAGGGGTCAAGGACACCACAAGAAAACTCACAGGGTCAACTAGCCTGGGCTCACAGGGGCTCAGAGACTGAACTGACAACCAGGGAGACTGCATGGGACTGACCTAGAAACTCTGCATGTATGTTACTTATGTAGCTTGCTCCTCTTGTGGGACTCCTAACAGCAGGAACAAGGGCTGACTCCAACTCTTTCACTGGCTTTTGGGACCTGAAAACTCACACTGGGATGCCTTGCCCAGTCTTAATACATGGGAAGGTGCTTAGTCTTACTGCAACTTGATGTGACATGTTTTGTTGGTACTCATGGGAGATCTGCCCTTTCCTAAACAGAAATGGAGGAGGGGGTTGGAGGTGGGAAAAGAGAGTGAAAGGAGGGAGGGACTGGGAGGAGAGAGGGGAGGGGAACTGCGGTCAGAACGTAAAATAAAAATATGTATTTTTATTTTAGGAAAAGGGTTTAAAGCCAAATATGTAAACACTCTAGTTTTAACCGTAAAAATTACTCATCCGTTTCAGCAATCAATGAGGAATATACTTTCATTTTGTATAGAGCAGTTCTACATCTCTTTCCCTTTTCCTTCCTATCTCCTTCCCCATGCCTCATTTATGAGATGGTCTCATGGAGCCCAGGCTAGCCTTGAACTCCTGACCCTTTAGTCTCTAACCTTCCAGGGCTAGGGTTACAGGCATGTGCACAGTGAGTGCTTTGTTCGACGCTTTCTGTCCTCCCCCAAGTAGATCTGTTGTAGATTATTTTAAGATGTGTTATATTCATTTATGCTGTGGAACATCTGTTTAATGATGCAAGGATGTGTTGCATTCCTTTATGTTGCATTTGTTTAACTCTGCGAAGCTGTTACTTTGCCTGCCTAAAACACCTGATTGGTCTAATAAAGAGCTGAACAGCCAATAAACAGCAGGGCAGGAGAAAGGACAGGTGGGGCTGGCAGGCAGAGAGAATAGGAGAAAAGAGAGGAGTGAGAAAATAAGGGGCCAGCCACCCAGCCACAGAGTAAGAGTGATAGTAAGATATACAGAAGAAAAGGAAAAAGCCCAGAGGCAAAAGGTAAATAGGGTAATTTAAGGAAAGCTGGCTAGAAACAAGCCAAGCTAAGGTTGGGCATTTATAAGTAAGAATTAAGCCTCCCTGTGTATGATATATGTGGGAGTTGGATAGTGGACCCCTAACAGAGCTAAAGAACTCAAAGAATAAAATAACAACCAACAACTTGGTCTTTTTCCTGAGGACATTTCTAAGAAAATTATGACACTATGGGGTTCTTGATAAGCACCATGTGACTAATTCATTCAATAAATATGTCGTGAGCACACACCTACTGGAAAGTCACTTTATGCAGACTGGAACACCAGGTGGCAACCTTTCCAAGACAAACTTTCAGTTTACCAAAGTCTAACTACTGACCTTTGACCCAGATTAAAAGATAACCCATACAAACCAATGGCACATCAGCAAGTCCTTCAGCGCTTTCAAAGACTGAAGAATATCTGAGGCAACAAAAGACAAAATAAAGCAGATAACCTGACGGGCAAATTAAAGCTCAACAGAAAATGTGTGCAGGAGTTTAATGTAGGTTCATTCATCTGTGAATGAATGCAGGAAGAGGTTATTCAAGGAAAAGTCACTCCTTTTGGAGAAATGGCCACTGGTAGGTTGTTGATGCTCCAGCAGGTGGACTCACACACATGGGCACATGGGCAACATTAAGTGGACTCAGAGGATTATTCACAACAAAAACAGAATGCATGAAGTTGAGAAGATGGCACCAGGGACCTCTCCAGGGAGTTGTTGATGGGATGAAACTGTCAATGGATATAATCAAAATATATTATCTAAACATATAAGCTCTTCAAAGAATAAAAAATATTTTAAAAGGTACTCGTTGAGATAATGTGGTGGTTTCAATAAGAATATCCCCCATAGGCTCATATAATTGAATGCTTAGTCATCAAGGAGTAGCATTATTGAGAGGATTAAAAGGATTAGGCAGTGGGGCCTTGCAGGAGGAAATGCATCACTGGGGGTGGGCAGTGAGGTTTCAAAAGCCCATGCCAAGTCCAAAGACTTTTCTCTCTGCCTATGGATCAGCATGTAGTTTCAACTACTGTTCCAGAGTCTGCCGGCATGCCACCATGCTTTGTGCCACAATGATAATGGGCTAAGCTCTGACACTGAAAACAAGCCCTTGATTAAATGCTTTCTCTTGTAATGGTTTCCCTGATCATGGTGTCTCTTTACAGCATTAGAACAATGGCTAGATAGTTAGGCTGTGGTTCAAGTCATATAGTTCAAGTCAGGAATCAGTTGTAGGCCAAATTTAACATACACACTATCTGATGTATTTTTTTATTTTCCCAAAATATTTTTATTAATTATTTGAAAATTTCATACAACATACCTTGGTCACACTTGCTTCATATTCCTCCCTGGTCCACCCACACCCTTGTGCCATTCTCCCCCAGAATAGAAAAAATACACTACAACAAGTCAAATATGTGTTGCCCATATCCTCATTGGAGCATGGTCAGACTTGTAGTGGCCAGCCACTTAAAAAGGAGTCCTTCCCCAAACCCCCACCTGAAGCCATGAAATATGAAGAGCTACAATTAAGCATATTTATTACAATTTCCAAGGACTCTCTTCAGTTAGGTCCTGTCTAGAGAGTGGCACAGAAGCCTTCAATGTCTGTCATTTTCAGTTATGATTCTGCAGTCATGGACACTACTACAAAAGAAGCTTCTTTGACAAGAAATGTCAGTGGCAGTACAGATCACAGACTTCCACATGCTTTCCAGCAGCAGAATGGATCAAAGACTTCCACATGCTTTCCAGCAGCAGCACAGGTCATGGTCCTCAAGATTTCTGGTGACAGCTTAGATGACATCCATCTGGTCCCTAACTTCAACACAGATCACCAACAAACATGTCTGCAGGAGGCATCACTGATCAATAACACCAGGATGCCTTCTTGTGGCAGTACTGACCACAGACAACAACACAGTTTCCATCAGAGGCTGGGTCATGGATATCTAAGTGGTCTTCAGCAGGCGGCCCAGAGCACGAATATAAACGTGGTTTTTGGTGGTAGCAAGGACAAAGATGTCAACATGGTCTCCAGCACCAGGATGGCTTAACGACATCAAAATGGTTTCTGCTGGCAGCTTGGATCATGCATATCGACCTACTCCCCAGCACCAGCACAGAGTACAGTCATCATTGTCATCATTATGGATTCAAGTGGCAACGTGGACCATGGACATCCACAAGGTCTAAGATTCCAACACAGACTATGACCATAAACATGGTTATAAACGGCAGCATGGATGAGTGACATCAACATAATTTTAGATGTTAAGTCAGATAATGAACATCAACATCGTTAACACAGGCAACAGGGATCAGTGACATCAACATGGATGGAAGTCTGTGGCAGATCATGTACATCAACTTAGTTTCCAGTGGCAGACTGATCACAGAAATCAACATCGTATGCATTGTCAACACAGGACACTTACATGAACTGGGTCTCAGGTGATAGCATGCACCACTGATTTCAGCATTGTCTCAGATGATTGCAGACTACAGACTACAGTATGGCTACAAGTGGTAGCAGGGTTCAGTAACATCAAACACGCAGATCAGTGACGTCAACAAAGTTTCAGACGGTAGTTCGAATCATGGATACCAGCAAGACTAAGAGAGGCAGTGAGAATCAGTCACATCGATATGGTTGCCTATGTCAGTACAGATCAGGGATATCAACTTAGTTTCAGGTGGCAGTCAGATCATGGAAATCAATATTGTACAGATGGGCGACACAAGAAACTTACTTGAACTGGGTCTCAGGTAGTAGTATGGATGAATGACTTCAACATTGTTTCAGATCACAGTGTAGATTGCAGACATCAATATGGTTACAGGTGGTAGCAAAATTAAGTAACCTCAACATGGTTGACAGCTCCAACACATCAGTAACATCAACAAAGTTGTGGAGAGTAGGTTGGATGATGAACATCAATGTGGTTAGAAGATGCAGCAAGAAACAGGGACATCAACATGATTTCCTGCAGCAGCATGCATCAGGAATGTCAAATTAGTTCTGGATGGCATGTGGGATCAAGGAAATCAACATTATTCATGTTGGCAGCACAGAATACTTACCTCAGTGTGGCCTCAGGTGGCAGGACAGAACATGGACAGCAACATCGTATCCAGGGGCAACAAGGACCACAGGCATCAATATGGCTTCCAGAAACAGCAGGGATTGAGTGGTAGGGCAGATCATTGGCAGCAACATAGCTAACAGAGGCAGCAATGATTGGGGTCAGCAAAGTGTTTGCCAGTGGGCATACAAATCAGTGATATCAACATAGCTTTGGGGGGTAGATCAAATCCCAGACAACAACATGGTTAACAGAGGCAGCACAGATCTGGGACAGCAGCATGGTTACTGGTATCAGTATGGAACAAGGACAATCACCTGGTCTCTAGTGGTGGCAAAGGCAAAATGTATCAATGTAGCTTTCAGAATAAGAAGGATCATGGAAATGACAAGGTGTCCAGCACAAAGAGAGACTAGATGCATCAACATGGTTACCAGTGGCAGCATAGCCTCTGTTGGCACATTGAGACAGGGACATCAACATGCTTACCAGAAGTCAGAAAGATCCATGACATCAGCAAAGTTTTGAATGGAAGATTGGATCATGGATATCACCATAGTTAAAACATGCGGCAAGGATCAGTGACATCAATATGGTGGCCTGCAGAAGCATGGGTGATGAAGTACAACTTAGTTTGGGATAGTAGGTTAGATCAAGGAGAAGAACACACTTCACATTGGCAACAAAAACATTTACCTCAGCATGGATTCAGGAGTCAGGACAGAACATCGACATCAACATCATATCCAGGGGCACCAAGGACCACAGACATCAACACGGCTTCCAGAAGCAGTAGGGACAGCATGGTCGGTCAGATCATGGTAATCAACATGATAAACAAAGATGCAAGGATCAGTGATATCAACATGGTATCAGGGACAGAATGAATTATGGATATCAACTTAGGTTCAGACCATAGGTCAACTCATGGAAATCAATAGTCTTCATGCTGGCAACACAGAAAACTTACCTCAGCATGGTCTCAGGTGGCAGAACAAACCATTTAACATCAGCATCTTATCCAGGAGCAAAACATACCACAAGGCATCAACATGGCCTTCAAACCAATAGGAACAGCATGGTAAGGCTCACGACAGACATCAACATGGAAAAGGAGGCAGCAGGCAGCAGTGACATCAACAAGGTTACAGGTGGCAGCATGTACTATAGATAGCAACATAGTTTCAGATGGCAGCTGAGATCACGGAAAGTAACATTCATGAAGATGGCAACACAGAACTCTTGAATCAACATGGTCTCAGGTGACAGAAGAGATGATGGACATCAATGTCATATCCATGGGTAAGAAAGACCACAAGCATCAATAAGGCTTCCAGAAATAGTAGGAATACCATAGTAGGTCCATCTGATAATGGACATCCATTTGGTTAACAGAGGTACTTGGGATCAAAGACATCAACATAGTTTTAGGTGCCATCATAAATTATGGATTTCATCTTACTTTTGGATGGTGAGTTGAATCTTGGAAATTAGCATTTTGCATATTGGCAACACAGAACACTTACTTTAGTGTGGTCACAAGGGACAGGAGAGATCTTGGAAATCAACAATGTATGCAGTGGTAGGAAGGACTATACACATCAACATGGCTTCCAGAAATAGTAGGAATAGCATGTTAGGTCCTATGTTAGACATCAATCTGGTTAACAGAGGCATGTGGGATCAATGGCATCAACGTGGTTGCAGGTGGCAGGCAGCATGAATCATGGATATCAACTTATTTTCAGATTGTAGATTAAATTTTGAAAATTGACATTTTCCTCATTGGCAACAGAGGCAACAGGGATCAATAAAATGAGCATGGATGCAGGTGACACCAGGAATTATGGGTATAAAATTAGTTTCCAAGACTGATGAAATCTTGGAAATTTAACATTTCAATGGTTAAATCTTGGAACTTAACATTCTTCAAGTTGGCAGCACAGAATACATAATTTAACAAGGTCAAAGACAGCAGGAGAGATCACAGGAATCAATATGGTATCTACTGGTACAAAAACAATGGGCATCATCGTGGATTCCAAATGTGGTAGGAATATCATTATAATTCCAATCATAAACATCAACATGTCTAACAGAGGCAGGAGGGATCAATGACTTCAACATGTTTGGAGGTGGCACCATGCATTGTGAATAGCAACTTAGTTTCAGTTGGTATTTCTTTTCTTGGAAATTTATTATTCCTCACGTTGGCAACACAGACACTTACATTAGTATGTTCATAAGGGGCCAGAGAGGTAATGGCCATCAAGATGTTATCCCATGGAAACAAGGACCACAAGCATCAACATGGCTTTAGAACCAATAGGAATGCATGGGAGTCCATTCATAGACATTAACAGTGTTAATAGAGGCAGAAGGGATCAATGGCATCAGCATGGGTATAGATGGCAGCATGAATTATGGATATCTGCTAAGTTACCAAAGGTTCATTAAATCTTGGGAATTGCCATTCTACACATTGGCAATAAGGAACACTTACCTTATCTTGGTCACTCATAGCAGGAGAGATCATGGAAATCAATTTGGTACCCAGTGGTAAGAAGATCATGAGCATCAACACTGCTTCCAGAAGTAGTAGGAATAGCCTTGTACATCTGATCACCAACATCCACATGTTTAACAAATGCAGCAGGGATCAATGATATCAACTTATTTGGAGGTAGCAGCATGCATTTAGGATATTAACTTAGTTTCTGTTGGTATTTCAATTCTTGGAAATTTACATTCTTCACGTTGGCAACAGAAAAGTTATTATGGTCATATGAGGCAAAAGAGGCCATGGCAATCAAGATGTTATCCCATGGTAACAAGGACCACTTATATCAATATGGATTTCAGAACCATTAGGAATGCATGGGAAGTCCATTCATGGACATCAACAGGGTTCACAGAGGCCCAAGGATCAATGGCAGCAGCATGGTAGCAGGTGGCAGCATGAATTATGTGTATCAACTTAGTTACCAACGATTGGTTAAATCTTGGAAATTAACATTCTACACATTGGAAACAAGAAACACTTAAATTAACATGGTCATAGGCAGCAGGAGAGATCATGGAAATCCACCTGGTACCCAGTGGTAAGAAGATGATGAGCATCAACACTGTTTCCAGAAGTAGTAGGAATAGCATTGCAGTTCTGATCATGGGACATCCATAGGGTTAACTGAGGCAGCAGGGCAAATCCACCTGGTTTCAGGTAGTAGCATGTAGAATGGATAGCCATATAGTTTCCAATGGTAGTTGAGATCAGAGAAATTAACATTCTTCATGTTGGAAAGACAGAACTCTTGCATCAACATGTTCTCAGGTAGCAGGACAGATGATGGACTTCAACATCAGATCCATGGGCAAGAACAACCCTGGCATCAACATGGCTTCCAAACGTAGTAGTAATAACATGGTAGGTCCACTCACTCATGGACATTCACATGATTAACAGAGGCAGCAAGGATCAATGACAGCAACTTGTTTGGAGGTGGCAGCAAGTATTCCAGATATCAACTTAGTTTCAGCTGATATTTCAATTCTTGGAAATTTATATTCTTCACATTGGCAACACAGAACACTTACCTTAATATGGTCATAAGGGGCCAGAAAGGTCATGGCCATCAAGATGTTTCTCATGGTAACAAAGAGCACATGCACCAACATGGCTTACAGAACCAACAGGAATGCATTGGAGGTGCATTCATAGACTTCAACAGGGTTAACAGTGGATACAGGGGTCAATGGCATCAGCATGGGTGCAAGTGGCAGCATCAATTATGGATATCTGCTTAGTTACCACTGCTTGTTAAATCTTGAAAACTAACATTCTACATGCTGTCAAGAAGGAACACTTACCTTAACATGGTCACTAATAGCAGGAGAGATTATGGAAATCAACCTGGTGTCCAGTGGTAAGAAGATCATGAGCATCAACACTGCTTCCAGAAGTAGTAGGAATAGCATTGTACTTCTGATCATGGACATCCATAAGGTTAACAGAGTCAGCAGGGATCAATGACATCAACTTGTGTGGAGGTAGCAGCATGTATTCAGGATATCATACTAGTTTCAGTTGGTATTTCAATTCTTGGAAATCACATTCTTCACATTGGCAATAGAGAACACTTACCTTAATACGGTCATAGGGGTAGAGAATTCATGGCAATCAAGATGTTATCCCATTGGAAAAAGGACCACATGCATCAAAATGGCTTGCAGAAGCAATAAGAATGCATGGAAAGTCCATTCATTACTATCAACAGGGTTTGCAGAAGCAGCACTGACCAATAGCAGCAGCATAGGGGCAGGTGGCAGCATGAATTATGCATATCAACTTAGTTACCAACAGTTGGTTATTCTTCGAAATTACCATTCTACACACTGGCAACAAGGAACCTTAAGGTGGTGACTAGTAGCAGGAGTGATCATAGAAATCAACCCGGTGTCCAGTGGTAAGAAGATCATGAGTATCATACTGCTTCCAGTAGTAGTAGGAATAGCATTCTAGTTCTGATCATGGACATTCATATGATTAACAGAGTCAGCAGGGATCAATTAAATCCTCATGGTTGCAGGTGCCAGTATGTAGAACGATAGCAACATAGTTTAGATGGTAGCTGAGGGATCAGGGAAATTAACATTCTTCACATTGGCAACACAGAACTCTTGCATCAACATGGTCTCAGGTAACAGGACAGATGATGGACATCAACATCAGATCCATGGGCAAGAATGAATCCTGGAATCAACATGGCTCCCAGAAATAGTAGGACTAGTATGAGAGGTCTGCTCATGGTCATCCAAATGCTTAACAGACACAGCAAGGATTGAAGACATCAACTTGTTTGAGATTGCAGCATGCATTCCGATATCAACTTAGTTTCAGTTGATATTTCAATTCTTGGAAATTTATACTCTTCACATTGGAAACAATACTTACCTTAACATGGTCCTAAGAAGGAGAGGTCATGGCCTTCAAGATGTTATCCCGTGGAAACAAGGACCTCATGCATCAACATGGCTTTAGAACCAATAGGAATGCATTGGAGGTCCACTGATAGACATCAACAGGGTTAATAAAGGCAGCAGGGATCAATGGCAGCAGCATGGTAGGAGGTGGCAGCATGAATTATGGATATCATCTTAGATACCACTGCTTGTTAAATCTTGGAAATTAAAATTCTACACATTGGCAACAAGGAACACTTACCTTAACATGGTCACTCATAGCAAGAGAGATCATGGAAATCCACCTGGTGTCCAGTGGTTTAGAAGATCATGAGTATTACATTGCTACCAGAAATAGTAGGAATAGCACTCTAATTCCAGTCATGGACATCCATATGGTTTACAGAGGCAGCAGGGATCAATTAAACCACATGGTTTCAGGTGACAGCATGTAGAATGGATAGCAGCATAGTTTAAGATGCTAGGAGCTGTCAGCAGGGAAATCAACACTCTTCACCTTGGTAAGATGGAACTCAACATGGTCTCAGGTAACAGGACAGATGATGAAAATCAACATAAGACCCATGGGCAAAAAAGAACTCTGGCATCAACATGGCTTTCAGAAATAGTAGGAATAGCATGGTAGGATAGCTCCTGGACATCCAAGTGTTTACCAGACACAGCAGGGATCAATGACATCAACTTGTTCAGAAGGGATAGCATGCATTCTGAACATCAAACTAGTTTCAGTTGGTAGATCAATTCTTGGAAATTTACATTCTTCACATTTGTAATATAGAACACTTACCCAAATATGGTCATATGGGGACACAGAATTTAAGGCAATCAGGATGCTATCCAGTGGTAAAATGGACCATGTGCACCAACACGGATTACTGAACCAATAGGAATGTATTGGAGGTGCATTTGTAGACATCAACAGGGTTAACAGTGGATTCAGGGATCAATGGCATCAGCATGGGTGCAAGTGGCAGCAAGAATTATGGATATCTGCTTAGTTACCAACATGTGGTTAAATCTTGGGAATTACCATTCTATATATTTCCAAAAGGGAACACTTACCTTAACATGATCACACATAACAGGAGAGATCATGGAAATCAATCTGGTGTCCATGGTAAGAAGATCATGAGCATCAACATTGCTTCCAGTAGTAGTAGGAATAGCATAGTAGTTCTGATCATGGACATCCATATGGTTAACAGACAGCAAGGATCAATTAAATTCACATGGTTTCAGGCAGCATCATGTAGAATGGATAGCAACATGGTTTCTGCTGGTAGTTGTGATCATAAAATTAATATTCTTCATGTTGGCAACACAGAACTCTTGCATCTACATGGTCTCAGCTGATAGGGTGAATGACAGACTTCAACATCAGATCCACGAGCAAGAAGAACCCTCATCAATAAGACTTCTAAAATAGTAGAAATAACATGGTAGGTCCACTCATGGACATCCATATGTTTAACAAAGGCAGCAGGGATCAATGGCATCAACTTGTCTGGAGGTGGCAGGATGTATTCTGGATTTCAACTTAGTTTCAGTTGGTATTTCAGTTCTTAGAAATTTACATTCTTCACTATGGCAACACAGAACACTTACCTTAGTTGGTCATAAAGGGCCAGAAAGGTCATGGCATTCAGGATGTTATCCCATGGTAAAAAGGACCACATGCATCAACATGGCTTTAGAACCAATAGGAATGCATGGGAGGTCCATTCATGGACATCAACAGGGTTAACAGAGGCAGCAGCATGGTTGCAGGGGGCAGCATGAATTATGCATATCAGCTTACTTACCAATGCTTGGTTAAATCTTGGAAATTACCATTCTACACATTGGCAACAAGCAACACTTAAACATTAACATGGACAGGTAGAAGGAGAGATCATGGAAATCCACCTGGTATCCAGTGGTAAGATGATCATGGGCATCAACATTGCTTCCAGAAGTAGTAGGAATAGTGTTATAATCTGATCATGGACATTCATATGGTAAACAGAAGCAGCAGGGAACAATTAAATCCACATGGTTTCAGGTGGCAGCATGTAGAATGGATAGCAACGTAACTTCATATGGTAGTTGAGATCAGGGAAATTAACATTCATTATGTTGGCAACACAGAACTCTTACATCAACATGGTCTCAGGTGCCAGGACAGATGATGGACTTCAACATCAGATCCATATGCAAGAAAAAACCCTGGCTCAACATTGCTTCCAGAAGTAATAGGATAGCATGTAGGTCTGCTCATGTACATCCACATGTTTAACAGAGAGAGCAGGGATGAATGACATCATCTTGGTTGAGGTGGCAGCATGCTTTCTGGATAACAACATAGTTTCCCTTGGTATTTCACTTCTTGGAAACTTACATTCTTCACGTTGGCAATAGAGAACCATTATCTTAATATGATCATAAGGGCTGGAGAGGTTATTGCAATAAAAATATTATCCTAATGTAATGAGGATGACTTGATCAACATGGCTTCCTGAAGTATTAGGAAGAGTAAGGTATGTCCATTCATAGACATCAACAAGGTAAACAGAGGTATCAGGGCTGAATGATATCAACACGGTTGCAGATGGCAACATATAGTTTGCATATCAACTTACTTTTGGATGGTGGGTTAAATATCAGAAATTAATATTCTTCACATTAAACACAGAAAACTTCCTTTATATGGTCACAATGGCAGGGGGAGATCATGGAAATTTAAGCCAGGAGTAACAGTTCAAGGTCATCTCATCATGGCTTCCAGAAGCAATAGCAATTATGTGTCCATTTGTGGACAACATGGTTAACACAGGCAGCAACGGTCACAGAAATCAACACGGTTGCAGGTGGCAGTATGAAATAAGGATATATACATAGTTTGGATTATAGGTGAAATCACAGAAATGAGCATTCTTCATGTTGTCAATGCACAACACTTACCTTATCATAGTCACAGGTAGCAGGAAAGATCCAGAAAATCAACATGGTATTCAGTTTTAAGAAGGACCACAGGCATCAACATGGATTCCAGAATCAACAGGAAGAACATGATATGTCTGATCATGGACATCATCATGGTATACAGAGGCAGCAGGGATCAATGACATCATCTTGGTTGTAGTAGACAGCATGAAATACAGATATCCACTTAGTTTCTGATGGTAGGTTAAATCATGGAAATTAACATTCTTCATGTTGGCATCAATGAACACTTCCATCAACATGGTCTCACATGGCAGGATAGATCATGGTTACCAACATCATTTCCAGGAGCAACAAGGACCACAGGCATCCACATGGCTTCCAGAATCAGTAAGGATAGCATGGTAGGTTGGATCATGTACATCAGCATGGTTTGGCAGCAAAGATTTGGGACATCTACATGGTTGCCAGTGTCAGCATGGATCCTAAATATCAACTTAATTTCAGAGGAGTTTGGATTAAATAAATCAACATTCTTCATATTGGCAACAGAGAACTCCTGCATCAGTTTGGTCTCAGCTGACAGAACATAGCTTGTACCTCAACATCATTTCCAGGGGCAACAAGGACCACAGGCATCAACATGGATTCCAGAAGCATTAGGGACAGCATGGTAGGTTGGATCATGGACATCAACATTGTTAAGAGGCAACAGGGATCACTGACATCAACATAGTTTTGTGTGACATCTTGAATCCTAAATAGCAACATCATTAATAGAAGTAGCAAGGATCAGTCAGATCAACATAGTTACTGGCAGAAGCGTGGACCAGGAACATCAACATCGTCTCCATTAGTAGCAAGGACCAAGATCATTAACATGGCTTAGAGAATCAGTATGTATCCTGGATATTACATGGTCTCTGGTGGCAACAAGAACTATGGGCATCAACATGCAGCAGCAGCAAAGATCAGTGACATCAACATAGTTTTGGATGGTAGTTCGGATAATGGACACCAACATGGTCTTTGGGAAGTGGCCTGATCAAGGACATAAACATGGTGCCTAGCAACAGCATAGACCGTGGACATCTCCATGCTTTTTGGTGGAAGCTTGAATCATGGACATCACTCTGGTGGCAGCAGGCATCATGGACATTCTTTAGCACTCATATTACTTCAGTTTTAGCCATGTTATTGTTAACATTGTCAGTGCCTTTCAAAAGGATAAATGTAACATAGCAAAATGTATTTTTGGTTATATGTTTGATTATGTTTAATATAAACATACAATATCAAACAATTTTGTCATTTGAAAAATTTTTTCTGACATTAAAAATCTAGACTTAAATAATCTCTTCCTCCAGGCAGTGGTGGCGCATGCCTTTAATCCCAGCACTCAGGAGGCAGAGCCAGGCATATCTCTTGTGAGTTCAAGGCCACCCTGGGCTACCAAGTGAGTTCCCGGAAAGGCGCAAAGCTACACAGAGAAACCCTGTCTTGAAAAAAACCAATAAATAAATAAATAATAATCTCTTCCACTTAAATTAACTACGCATTTCTTGCTTTCCTTTTTTAAAAATCTCTGCATTCCACATATGTACAAACCATCTTTGAATCCTTGACATGACTATCACTGAGGCTCATTCTTGAGGACTTATTCCTACATTACCCATGATTTCAAATTACAACAGGGTGTAAACTGTTAGTTCTACGTGCAGATCAAGTATAAAAAAATATTTCCAGAGATTTCAAACTTATACTCTTTTAGTATCATTTTCAGCAATGGTAACAACTAGGAAAATATATTTGCCTATCAAATTCATCTAAAGAAAACTGTCAATTTTTAATTAAAATTGATAATGAGAACCTGTATAAAATAAATTTAAGAAAGCAGCTGTGTGATAACATGACAATCTGTGTTTAGGCAATTTATTATCCATGTAACTTAATAACTGAGAACAGAAGTAAAAGTGCTATCTATATACAGCTTCCCATGGGCTTACAGTCAATGTTCAGAACTGTATGTTCTTCTTGTTCTATGTCTCTTACTCTTCCTACAAATGAAAATGTACTAAAACACATAATGTGTAAATTTATTGTTTTGCTTCTCTAAAGTTTTCTTAGAAAAATTAACCAGCTTGATATAAATGCTAGATTTTCTTCTATACAGGTAATCTATTTAATATTTGTTTTCCAAACATTTGTGTTTCACTTGTATTATCTGAGCTGTTCCCTTATATATAACCCTTCTTTGTGCTTTATATTTATTTGTTTCACTTACTTTCCTTTCCTTTTGTTGCTTCATATGGTCTTGTATTTTATGTTCATTCTGGTAGTCTTCCAGTTTTTCCTCTGTTGATCATTTGTCAAATGATATACTGCCTCAAACATCTCCCCTTGACTTCAAACACTTGACTTTATGTTGAGAAAATGCTAGTAGAGAACAGTAGGTGAGAGCTCTTGTTTTAGAGAAAGGGCAAGGAATTCAGAGAGTGCTAACAATAACTAACAGTGAGGGCCTACCAAATGGCCCCTAATTATAATGTATCCCCTTGAGAATGAGGAGATGTTTATCTCTGTGGGTAAATTTCAGTACAAATCTGAGGAATACTCAGGTAACTCTGGCAAGCACAACTTACAAAATGTTTTCAAACTTCATGTCTGATTCAAAAATCATAGTACAACGAGAAAAGTAAATCAAGGATTTTTATGTTTAATAACTGAAATATATCAGAAGACAAATAACCTGGTGTTCTTACCTTACTAAGAAATTACTCATATGAAAGTTCACTGCTTTCATTATCGTTCACAATTTTTAAATTTTATTACATTTCAGGTACTGTGATAAATATATAATGACACGAAATTTTAATTCTCAAATAACTAGTTTAAGCAAGGTAACTATTAGAAAGATACGAATCTTGAGTTATTCAATGTTAGGGAAAGTTTCTCAAATGTTTATGGTGATCAGATTCCTTTATATGACTATTTCTGTGGTCTTTGGGCAACCACAGAAACTGGATATCTATATATTCGTTTTAATACAATAGAAATACTGTCCCTACCACAGAGAATTGTTCTGAAAGTTAACTAAAATGTAGACATTTATAAGGCATGTTTTATAATACCTGATATGTTGGTCAGCACTAATTAATCAACCCTTAGGCAAGCCACTCACCTATGAGATACTGTCTAAATTAAGATTAATCTGAGATTGTCTTTGAGGGAGTAACTTGATTATGTTACTTGATACAGGACAAGCCAAGAGTGAAGAGACAAAAGAGTAAATATATATATCATCAGTGTTAGGCTCTTGAATTTCCATAGGGCCTGATAAAGCTTAAAAAATGGATATGGCTCCTTTCAGAAGTTCTGCTAGAAGAGGCAAGTGACTCTTCTCCACCTAGAGAGTCCTGTCACTAGGACACAGGTCTGGGGGTACAATCCATGCCCCACCACCCCACCCAGTGCTGCCTCAGCTGCAGGCCAGCAGGGAATACTCCTGCAGGCAAGCCTCCCCACCGACACCCCCCACCCCATGAGACCCCACAATCTACAAGATCCACTCCTTACCCCAAATCCACCCATCCTCCTACAACTTCAGTGGCTCCCTGAGACACAGAATCTGCCAGCTCTGACTGGACCAAGAGGTGAGTGACTCTTCTCCCATCCAGAGTCCTGCCTCTATGACCTAAGCCCTGAGACACAATCTGTGCTCCCCACTCCCACCCATTGCTGCCCCAGCTGTCAGCCAGCAGAGAGACTCCTATAGGCAGGCAGCCCCACCAACACCCCCACTGGTCCCTGCAATCTACAAGACCCACTCCCTACCACAAACCCACCCAACCCCCTACAACCTCAGCTACTCCCTGAGACACAGAATCCCACCAGCTCCAATTAGACCAAGGGCTCCAAATGGACTGAGAGTGGCCCCCTCAGACACAGATACAGCAAGCACAGATTGGACCAAGAGCAGCTCCCTCAGACAAAGATACCTCTTGCACCTATTGGAGGAAGAGATGGGTAGACACCAGTGAATAAATAATACAACAACATAAAGAGCACAATGGTACCACCAGAACCTAAAGTTCTACAACAGCAAGACTGAACATCACAACACAGAAGGAGCAGAAGAAAGCAACCTTAAAATAATTTTCTGAAGATGATAGAGGCCTTTAAAGAGGAAATGAAAAATTCTCTTAAAGAAATTGAGGACAAGACAGACAAAAAAAAAAAAAAATCGGAAGAAATCAATAAATACCTTCAAGCAAGCCACGAAAACCAAGAAAAAGCAATTAAACAGGTGAAGGAAAAGTTCAAGACCTGAAAATTGAAACAGAAAAAATGAAGACACAAACCGAGGGAATGCTGGAAATAGAAAATCTGAGTAACTGAAAAGGAACTACAGATGTAAGCATAATCAACAGAATACAAGAGATGGAAGAGAGACTCTCTGGTGTGGAGGATACAATAGAGGAAATTTATTTGTCAGTCAAATAAAACACTAAAGCCAAAAATGTCATAACACAAAACATCCAGGAAATCTGGGACACCATGTAAAGGCCAAACCAAAGAATAACAAGAATAGAAGAATACTAACTCAAAAGCACAGAAAATATATTCAAGAAAATCATACAAGAAAACTTTAGCAACTAAAAGAAGGAAATGCCTATGAAGATACAAGAAGCTTACTGAACACCAAATAGACTAGATCCCAAAAAAAGTTCCCTCGCCACATAATTAAACCACTAAACATACAGAATAAAGAAAGAATGTTATGAGCAGCAAAAGAAAAAGGCCAAGTGATTTATAAAGGAAGGCCCATCAGAATAACACCTAAATTCTCAATGAAGACTCTGAAAGCCAGAAGGTCCTAGACAGACATTATGCAGACACCAAGACACCACAGTTGCCAGCCCAGACTATTATACCCAGCAAAACTTTTAATCACCATAGATGGAGGGCACAAGATATTCTAAGACAAAACTAGATTTCAACAATACCTATCCACAAATCCAGCCCTACAGAAAGCACTAAAGGAAAACTTCAACCTAAGGAAGTTAGATGCACCCACAATAACACAGGCATAGATAACCCCACAGAAGCAAATCCCAAAGAAGGTAAATACACACACACTACCACCAAAAGATAACAGGAATTAACAATCACTTGTCATTAATATCCCTTAATATCAATAGACTCAATTCATCTATAAAAAGATACAGGCTTAAAAGGACACAGGCTAACAGAATGGATACAAGGTGCATATAAGAAACACACCTCAACTTCAAAGACAGATACTATCTTAGAGTAAAAGGCTGAGGAAAGACTATCCAATCAAATGGACTTAAGAAGCAACCTGTAGTAGTTATCCTAATATCTAATAAAATAGACTTCAAACTAAAATCAACAAAAAGAGATCAGAAGGACATTACATATTCACCACAGTAAAACTACACCAGATTGAAGTCTCAATTCTGAACATTTAGGCCCCAAATACAAGGGCACCTACATATGTAGAAGAAAAAAATACTAGAGCTTAAATAGCACATCAAAGACCATACACTTATAGTGGGAAACCTCAACACCCAACTCTCACCAATGGACAGATCTGCAGACAGAAACTTAACAGAGAAATAAGGGATCTAACCGATGTTACGACTTAAATGGACTTAATAGATATCTACAAAACTTTCTACCCAAACAAAGAAGAAAATACCATCTTCTCAGCATCCCATGGAACCTTATCTAAAATTAATCACATACTCAGTCACAAAGCAAATCTCAATGGATAAAAAAAATTGGAATAATTCCTGTATTTTATTGGGCCACCATGGCTTAAAGTTAGATTTCAACAGAAAAAATTATAGAAAGGCTACAATCTCATGGAAACTGAAAAATGATTCATCACCACTGGTCAAGGAAGAAATAAGAAAGAAATTAAAGACTTCTTAGAATTCAATGAAAATGAATGTACAACATACCCAAACTTATGGGATACTATGAAAGCAGTGCTAAGAGGGAAATTCATAGCACTAAATGCCTACATAAAGAAGTCGGAGAAATCTCACTCTAGTGACTTAACAGCACACCTGAAATTATCAAATTGAGGGCTAAAATCAATAAAATAGAAACAAAGAGAACAATACAAAAAATTTAATGAAACAAAGAGTTGGTTCTTTGAGAAAATCAACCAGATAGACAAACCCTTATCCAAAAGGCAGAGAGAGCACATCCAAATTAACAAAATGAGAAATGAAAAGGGAGACATAACAACAAACAATGAGGAAATGCAGAGAATCACCAAGTCATACTTCAAAAAAACAAACAAACAAACAAACAAACAAACCTGTACTCTACAAAATTGGAACATCTACAAGAAATGGGTGACTTTCTGGATAGGTACCACATACCAAAATTAAATCAAGACCAGATAAACCATTTAAATAGACCTATTACCCCTAAGGAAATAGAAACAGTCATTAAAAGTCTCCCAACAAAAAAAAAAAAAACAACCCAGGGCCAGATGGTTTCAGTACAGAATTCTACCAGAATTCAAAGAGCTAATACCAATACTCCTCAAATTGTTCCACACAACAGAAACAGAAGGAACATTGACAAACTTTTTACAAGGCTGCAGTTACCCTGATACCCAAACCACACAAAGATGCAATTAAGAAAGAGAACTACAGACCGATCTCCCTCATGAACATTGATACAAAAATACTCAATAAAATACTGGCAACCGAATCCAAGAACACATCAAAAAAAAAAAAAAATCCACCATAATCAAATAGGTTTCATCCCAGAGATGCAGGGATGATTCAACATAAGAAAATCTGTCAATGTAATCCAATATATAAACAAACAGAAAGAAAAAAAAACATATGATCATCTCAATAGGTGCTGAAAAAGCCTTCAAAAATCCAACACCACTTCATGATAATGGTCTTGGAGAGATCAGAGATGCAAGGAACATACCTAAAAAAAAAAGTAAGCTATCAGATGGAAAGTTAATACCAGGTGAGTTTATAGTAATAGTCCTCTAAATATTGTACAGACTTTGATATAATGGTCATGAAAAGATAATGCATTTCTTAATAACGAGATTCTCCTGATCTAGTGAAAGTTATAGAGGCTCTCCACACACAAACATTTCCAATGACCTACATTGGAATTTTTTTTCCTTTCTTCACTCCTATACTGTTTTGAGTTAATGTGGTTCCCATAACAAGGATATGTAGCCCAAGGTAGAAGGTAGGAATCACATTAAACTAAAATCTATTGTTGCTTGCTGGGGACTTTGGGATCCTAGTACTGACACTAGCAATATAGAATGTGGTGTACTGAACAGGCAAGAAGGAGGCATTCTTGGAACATGATAATATAGGGCTTTGTCAATTAAAGTGGCAGGGGCAGGAAGGGGTATTTCAAAACTTGGAGAAGGTGTGTTATTGTTATACTCTAATATGGTTAGTCTTCATTATGAAGTTTAATAGTATCTGGAATAATGTGAAACCATGCTTTTGAGTGGGGTTGTGAGTACATTTCAAATCATCACTAATCAAGTACTCTCTAACAGCAGCCCAAATGCAAGGAGATCTAAGGAAAAAGCAGTACTGCTTGCCTACCAGGCTTCACTCTTTGCATGTAGGTATGTATGTATACTGGATGCTTGGAGAGCATCAGAATCCAGATTCACCAGGCTCCAACACAGATTGAAGACCAGAACCCTCTGGAAAAGTTCCAGATTGGGACTGCTGCTGAAAACTGTTCCTGAACAGTTTTTGGGATTCTTTTAAAACTACCCAGTCATTATCAGTTGTAAGCAATTCTAGTCCATATACTTTATAATAAATACATATTTTATTGGCTACGGTCTTCAAGAAAACCTTGAATAATAAATTGTTATACTATGTTGTATCTGTAAAGTAGAAAGAGCAACCATGGACTGATAAGAATCAAGCCACTGAGAAAGTAATTGAGTCTAATAAAAATGCTAACAATAGGGGAAGGAAATGTCAAGTAGGGTGAAGAAAAGTGTCAATTATGACACCTTGGTCATCCTTGAAGCACTGGATGCTATAGTCTGCCTCAGTAGACTCATTTTTAAAATAAAGTATCCTATTTGCTATGACAAACGAATATCCTAAAGATGTACTTAAATTTAACAAAACTAATTTGGGAAATGAGAATGCCCATCAAGGTACCCTTTATCAGGTGGTGCACTCCTTCATCTACCGATTAATAATAAATTGTCAGGAGTCCCCCTGCCCATTTTCTCGCTGATCCAATGACAAGTTTCTCCACTTGTTGAGACTGTATTACACATACATAAGGGGCTAGCATTTCTCAATGATGAAAAGACAGGAAATACCAAAATGTCTGACCATTTACTCTAAGGTGGGCTCAAATATGTGGTTCAATTCTTTGTAGCATGAATTCTAATTGGTCTTAATAATAAAAACCTGGAGCAGACATCAGGGTAAATGAAAGATCAGAGACAAAGGAGCAAGCCACAGACACCACTTACCTCACCAACTACTCAAACCAAAAAAGTGGGGGTTCCTGTCTCCTCCCACCTTATATTTCTCTCTTCACACTGCTATATCACTTCCTGTCTCCACATCCCTAGTACTGGGATTAAAGGCGAGTGCCTCCCAAGTACTGGGAACAAAGGCATGAGATCCCAAGTGCTGGGATCAAAAGTGTGTGCCACCACTACCTGGCCCTATGGTTAACTAGTGGCTAGCTCTGCACTCTGACCTTCAGGCAAGCTTTATTTGTTAGGGGACAAACAAAATATAACTACAATTCTTGCCTTATAGTTTCCTTCCTTTTCCACTGGAAACCTGACTGCATCTTTTATCTCTTGGCTCTCCTGTTTCCCAGATACTGCTTCTCCTAAGACAAATGCCAAATACATTAAAACCGACATGTTCACGGCTCTGCTTTTCAACAACCCCACTCAAAGCACCTTTAATATACTACTTATAAAGTCCCCCAGATGCCATCAATCTATTATAATCACTATTTAGAAAAGAAGTGCCCATTTTTCCTGATTTTCCTTGTTAATTTCATCCATGCATATGAAACTAAACAACACTCTACTCCAGAATTTTGTCTGCTTTAAAAATGGAAGTAGTGTATTAATAACCCCTGTGGGTAGATATTTCTGATCAAGATTTTATGTTACACACAGACATTTTCATATTAAGTATATAGTACTGCTTTGTTTTCACTATTATGTAATGTTTTTCATAAATACATTAAAATATTTTGTTCATTTTTGCTAAAAACCAAAATTTTATTGGAAAAGCATGGATTAATTCTATTTTTCTACTACAATGTGATGGATATTGTTATATTCATCTTGGTACAAAAACATGCAATTTCCCTCTAGTGGAAACACCTAGATCATGTCATCATAGGATAGAAAACATTTTATCTTCACAATGTAATTCCAAATTATTCAAAACTAATTGGAGGGCTGGAGAGATGGCTCAGTGGTTAAGTGCACTGGCTGTTCTTCCAAAGGTCCTGAGTTCAATTCCCAGCAATCATATGGTGGCTCACAACCATCTAAAATGAGATCTGGTGCCCTCTTCTGGCAGGCAGAACACTGTATACATAATAAATAAATAAATCTTAATAAAAATAAAATAAAATAAAAAAGAAAACTAATTGGAGTAACTAAACTCATAAAAAACATAAAATCCTCTTTTCCACATAATTGGCAGTATTTATTTTTCGAATAACTTCTATATGAGAGATTTTCCAAATTAGCTTACATGAAACTGTATTTCATAGTTTTAATTCCAATTTCCTTGGTTATTAATGAGCATTTTGTAGTTTTACATTTATTGGTATCACTCACATTGGTGAGTTCTTTGATACCTTTGAAATACTTATTTTTATTGCATTTCTGTCAATTATTCATGATTTTTGCTGGTAACTAGTGAAAGCCAAAAGGGGGCCTTTAGGAGGGTACATTAAGTGAGGGAGTATGGGGAATTCTAGGAAAAATTAGAGTGTCAGACTTTGGTGATTAGAAAGACTTAGGCAGGTAAGAAAACTGAAATATGAACTAAATTGGGGGTGCGGAGAGATCTCAAAAAAAGGGTGGATAAAATCTATATCAAAGCTTGTGATCCCATAATCCAATTAAAATACAATTGGAGGGAGAGTAAAATTCATGGGATATGAAATGAAAAAGAAGTATAAGGGAGTTAAAAGATTAATGAGGGTCAAGGAAATGAGGGAGAAGAGAGAATACTGTGGTGATTTAAAAAACTATGGAGGCACTAAAAATATTTTATGGAAACACATCTTAGGTGATTTCCAAATACAACTTAAAATGAGTTCAAACAGAATTACCCTGCACGCATCAACAATTTCACTCCCACAAAACACAGGTTATGAAATGAAAATCACAACGTAAGAAATAAGACACCTCACCTTGAAGGACTGGCCATGGAGGCCTCAATACCAGGCCTTTAACCCCAGCACTTGGGAGGCAGAGCTAGGCAGATCTCTGTTGAGTTCGAGGCCAGCCTGGTCTACAGAGTGAGTTCCAGGACAGGCTCCAAAGCTACACAGAGAAACCCTGTATTGAACAACCCCCCAAGAAAACAAAATGTAATAACAAATATTTTTCCCACTGTCCTTGGTTACCCACCACAACTTCACAATAAACTCCCAATGATAAAGGTGCCACACAATTTAGCTAAGACACAGAGAAATCCATTTCAAAATCACTGGAAAACTAGCTTCCTGCTGGCTAGCTTTCATAGAGCCAGAATGGGATTGGGGATCAAAGGCACCCATGTACTTACCCAGTGCTGGGGACTACATGCTCTAACACTGACTTGCCAGACAAGATTTGCCCACTGTTGCTATGGTTCCATCACTATTATGAGGTAACCACCTGCTTTCTTAGTGCATTGGAGACCTGCCCAACATAAGGAGATTTCATGCTTGGTACTGTAACCATAGTCAAAGGCTCATGGCTGGGGAGTTCATAGGTCACAGGATAGGACCTATTGGAATTTTTCTCAGAAGTGATGCTATAAAATTGCTCTCTAAATATTTCTGTTTATACCCATAGATTGCTCTCTACCTTGGTCAAAAACAAACAAACAAACAAAAAAAACCAACCTTTTTGAAGTGGTCAACAATCATTCCATAGACCAACAATTTGCCAATGGGCAGAGAATTAAGTGACAGTAAAAGCAAAATCCCAAATGGACAATGATGCCACTTCCCACACCCTCCTAGTCTTAGGGAACATCACACAAAGAGGAAGTAACAAGAATGTCAGAGACAGAAAATGAGGAGTGTCCTAACATGCTCTCTTCTGGACATGATATGGGTATTGTGCTTATGAACCCACAGTATCTGTGGTTACCTAGAAACCCATATAAGAACAAGCCATCCAGAAGTTTGGCATTGATAGGGGAGTGTGTTCTCCATGCTTTGCCCCTTATGAAGAGCACTCCGCAGTTGGTAGCAGTTAGAGGAGGATGTTCAAGGCTCTAGTGGCTATCCTCACATCAAGGCTCAGATGAGCAGTACAACCTAGTTTTGGATATTAGGTGCAAGAACACACTTCACATTGGCAACAAAAACATTTACCTCAGCATGGATTCAGGAGTCAGGACAGAACATCAACATCATATCCAGGGGCACCAAGGACCACAGGCATCAACATGGCTTCCAGAAGCAGTAGGGACAGCATGATCGGTCAGATCATGGTAATCAACATGATAAACAAAGGAGCAAGGATCAGTGATATCAACATGGATATCAACAAAGGGACAGAATGAATTACAGATATCAACTTAGGTTCAGACCATAGGTCAACTCATGGAAATCAATAGTCTTCATGTTGGCAACACAGAAAACTTACCTCAGCATGGTCTCAGGTGGCAGGACAAACCATTTAACATCAGCATCTTATCCAGGAGCAAAACATACCACAAGGCATCAACGTGGCCTTCAAACCAATAGGAACAGCATGGTAAGGCTCACGACAGACATCAACATGGAAAAGGAGGCAGCAGGCAGCAGTGACATCAACAAGGTTACAGGTGGCAGCATGTACTATAGATAGCAACATAGTTTCAGATGGCAGCTGAGATCACGAAAGTAACATTCATGAAGATGGCAACACAGAACTCTTGAATCAACATGGTCTCAGGTGACAGAAGAGATGATGGACATCAATGTCATATCCACGGATAAGAAAGACCACAAGCATCAACAAGGCTTTCAGAAATAGTAGGAATAGCATGGTAGGTCCATCTGATAATGGACATCCATTTGGTTAACAGAGGTACTTGGGATCAAAGACATCAACATAGTTTTAGGTGCCATCATGAATTATGGATTTCATCTTACTTTTGGACGGTGAGTTAAATCTTGGAAATTAACATTTTGCATATTGGCAACACAGAACACTTACTTTAGTGTGGTCACAAGGGGCAGGAGAGATCTTGGAAATCAACAATGTGTGCAGTGGTAGGAAGGACTACACACATCAACATGGCTTCCAGAAATAGTAGGAATAGTATGGTAGGTCCTAGGTTAGACATCAGTCTGGTTAACAGAGGCATGTGGGATCAATGGCAACGTGGTAGCAGGTAGCAGGCAGCATGAATCATGGATATCAACTTACTTTCAGATTGTAGATTAAATTTTGAAAATTGACATTTTTCTCAATGGCAAAACAATGGCAGCAAAGATGGGCATAAACTTCCTATCGAGGAGTAAGAAGGACCACAGGCATTGACATGGCTCCCAGAAATAGTAAGAACACCATGGAAAATCCAACCATGGATATCAAAATACTTAACAAAGGCAGCAGGGAACAGTTGCATCAACTTGTTTGCAGGCAGCAGCATGAACCATGGGTATTAACTTAGTTTTAGATGGTAGTTTAATTCTTGCAGATTTACATTGTTCACTCTATTAGCACAGAACATTTACCTTAATGTAGTCATAAATGTCCAGACAGGTCATCCATTTCAAGATGTTTTCCAGTGGTAACAAGTGGCATGATGGGCATTGTAGTTAAGAGTTTTTCTGCCTGGCCCACAGTCAGGACAAATCTCTCTCACCTGCCAGGCCCATAGATGCTCAGAACCAACCAAGTAAACACACAGAAACTTATATTGCTTACAAACTGTATGGCTGTGGCAGGCTTCTTGTTATCTACTTCTTCTATCTTAAATTAACTCATTTCTGTTAGTCTATACTTTGCCACATGGCTTGTGGCTTACCAGTGTCTTTACATGCTGCTTCTCATGGCAGCAGCTGGCAGTGTCTCTCCCCCAGCCTTCCACTTCCCAGAATTCTCTTCTCTCTTGTCCCGCCTATACTTCCTGCCTGGACACTGGCCAAACAGCATTTTATTTATACAGAGTGATATCCATAGCAGGGCATCAACATTGCTTCCAGAACTAATAGGAATAGCATGGAAGTTCTGATCATAGACATCAACATGGTCAACAGAGGCAGTAGGGATCAATGACATCAAGTTGTTTGAGATGGCAGCATGCATTCCAGATGTCAACTTAGTTTCAGTTGATATTTCAATTCTTGGAAACTTACATTCTTCACATTGGAAAAAATAATACTTAACTTAACATGGTCCTAAGGAGATGGAGAGGTCATAGCCATCAAGATGTTATCCCATGGAAATAAGGACCACATGGATCAACAAGGCTTACAGAACCAATAGGAATGCATTAGAGGTCCATTCATGGACATCAACAGTCTTAACAGAGGCAGCAGCATGGTTGCAGGTGGCAGCATGAATTATGTATATCAGCTTACTTACAATTGCTTGGTTAAATCTTGGGAATTACCATTCTACACATTGGCAACAAGCAACACTTACATTAACATGGTCACAGGCAGAAGGAGAGATCATGGAAATCAACCTGGTATCCCGTGGTAAGAAGATCATGAGCATCAACACTGCTTCCAGAAGTAGTAGTAATAGCGTTATAATCTGATCATGGACATTCATATGGTGAACAGAGGCAGCAGGGATCAATTAAATTCACACGGTTTCAGGTGGCAGCATGTAGAATGGATAGCAACATGGTTTTCAATGATAGTTTAGATCAGGGAAATGAACATTTTTCATGTTGGCAGCACAGAACTCTCATATTAACATTGTCACAGATAGCAGGACAGATGATAGACGTCAACATCAGATCCATGGGCAAGAAAGAACCCTGGCATCAACATGGCTTCCAGAAGTAATAGGAATAGTATGATAGGTCTGCTCGTGGTCATCCAAATGTTTAACAGACACAACAGGATCAAAGACATCAAGTTGTTTGAGATGGCAGCATTCTGGGTGTCAACTTAGTTTCAGTTGATATTTCAATTCTTGGAAATTTACATTCTTCACATTGCAAACAAACAATACATACCTTAACATGGTCCTAAGGAGACAAAGAGGTCATGACCATCAAGATGTTATCCCGTGGAAACAAGGACCACATACATCAACATGGCTTACAGAACCAGTTATTTTGAGAGTCTCACTGAATCTAGAGCTTGTCAATTGGCTAGATTGGCTGGCAGGAGAGCCTCAGGGATCTGCCTGTCTACTCCCGGCAATCCCTCAGCTGTGGGGTTATAGAGGCATGCTGCCAAGCCTGGCTGTTAGGTAGGTATTGGGGATTCAGAGGTAGGTTCCTCATGCCTGTGCAGCCAGTTTCCCAGTCATCTTCCCAGCCCACTAGCTTACACATTACTAGTCAGAAAACTTTCAAATACAAAGGTGTTTATGTTCTACTTTTCCTAAATGCAATCACAAGCCAATGTTTATCTATCTATTAATCTCTCAAGGCAGTGCTTGACAGCACATCAGAGCCAGCATCTAACTGAGTATTTGCATAGTAAGGATTTACTGAATGAATGAAGGAGAAGGTATTTAGGGGAACCGGTGTGATAACAGTTACTTAACAAGCACATTTAAACACTTGGCATGAACAAAACATTGTTTTGGGTGTTACAGAGAATCACTAAAAGTAGAAGACACTGTTCTTATTCATGACTTGACACACACTATGTTGTTTGCACCCAGAAGCTCTTAAAGTGATATGCAAACACTTGTCAACGTACAATACACAATTGTCAGTTTGCTGCTATTGAATTCTGGCCATGCACCCAAACTAAGAAATACTAGCAACTGCATTAAATCCTTCCAGGGCTTTCGGAGCCAGGAGAAAATGAAAAGTAAAACTTCCCATCTTTTCTGACATTAACTTCTAATTATAAAAGGTGAATTCACAACGCAAAGTCATTTTTGAACAAGTATTCAAAGGTGCAGATTTTGAAACTTTACCATTTGTGTGTGCATGCAAAGTGCCACAGAGTCCACATGGAGACCTGAGGACAACTTTGTGGTTCTCCCCTTTAAATTCAGGGTGGCAGGCTTAGGTGGCAAATGCTCTCCAGCTGAACCATCACCCCAGCTCCCAACCAGCTGTTTTCAATAGAAATAAACAAACCAAATGACACACCAATGAATTTATATGCTTTTACAGAGATTTGACTTTATTTACTGCTTTACAAATTTTCTCATAGAAAAACTATTTTTTAAAAAAACATAACATTTTCATATTCATGTTTATAAACAACAGGGGCAGCATCTGAAGAACTTTCAGGTTGGGAGATCACATGACTATGAAATACAGAACGTTCAAGGAAAGGAAGTAGGAAAAAATACAGAAAGGGGAAATACAGAGACATGCTCCCTTAGACACAGACAACACAGACCTGAGACAGATTATATAACATAGGAAAGAGACGTATTTAGCCCAATCTTTGTTCCCTAGAGCTGATATTTGTGTCTGAATGGTCTGGGACTCAATGCACTTAAGGTAAATACTGGATTGCCTTCAAAGTTAGCCAGAAGCCCGTTTTGATTTTTAGCTTGAATTGAATATAGCTTTTTCCTATATGTAGTGTGTACATCTGAAATGTGTGTGTAGGACACAGGACAAGCCTCAGGACTCCATCCTCTCCTTCCAGCCAGTGAACTATGGCCATTGACCACAGGTCCTCTGGTTTACCTTCTCCCTCGTCCCAGATTCAAAGTTTGAGCAACAAAAAACTGACAGTGTTAAAGTTCATCTTCTGAATCTTGGTCACCGATATTCTGAGGTTGTCTCTTAATTTTGATTATTAAATCAATGGTTAGTATTTTCGTCAAACACTGAAAAACTGAAGTTAGTAACTGGTATTTACCAGCTACTGGCTCCAAGCCTGACTGACCACTTACCATAGGTTGGTTGGTCTGCAGTGCATGGAGAGATCGCATATACAGGTGTGGGAAGCTGTCCTTTCCTTTCTTAGACTTGTAAAGGATTTTCGGGATGCCTAAAAGTGCATTAGCTATTAACCTACTGACCAGGGCTTCATCTGACTGCCGGCATTGTTTGGCATAGTTGAGAAGATAATAATGCAGCAAGATCTCAAAGTTACCACCCACTGGCAGAGCACAGCCTGCTGGGATAGTTGATGAACAATAACCCTGGGAGGTGTCAAGTGACTTGTATATCACTGGCAACGTGTACCCCTTGCCAGGATTATTGGTGACCTGTACATTTTCAGAAGTTTCTGTTCCAGTGTCTTCTGCTGTAGGATTGCCAGTGGAATCATTCTCAATTAACAGTTCAGGGTTATCAATTACCCAGTTTTTTTCTGGAGACAAGCACTTCAGTATTTCATCTGTGTGAGATGTATCTATTGGTGTCTCCTTGTGTGCCGACCATGGCATATGTGTTTTTACTTCAGTATCTGAAGCCACCAAATTTGAATATACTTTTAAATATGTCTGAGTGTTTTCCAATTTATTCTGGCTTTTTACTCTTGTGTCCTGATACTTACCATTACTTTCTCTGCTACTGGTAGAAGTAAGAGGACTTGGGTCACACTGGTCTTTGGTTTGTATAATGTAATTTAGATCAAGGTCAGAAAATAAGTGCCGAAGCATCTTTGACGCTCCATGGAAAGCACTCTCGTGTTGTTGAACAAGACCCAAAACCGGCCCACAAAGGATCATACAGTGAGGTATAAACGCGCATGTGCTAATCAAGCCAAGATGAACATACCTTTTGGATCTAAGGATGAGGGGCTTACAAAATTTCACCGAAGTCATATCAGAAATTTCACACAGTGAGGTGACCTGTGGTAGAGCACATGGAAGGAGACCAGTGATCCTCTGGACAAGAGAAACCTCTTCAGATGACAAGCACTCCACCACCGATATGCTATTTAATCTTGCACAGTAAATAACCAGGTCTGGTTGCTTCACACTAGACAGGAGCAGTTTTATATTCTGACTATGCAAATGTTTCATCACTGCCTCTGTCCTTTCCATGATCCAACACTGAGATGCCTGAAACTGTGCTTCTGAATTTAGACTAAACTCTGATCCGGACAATGAGAACAGAGGCTGGAGGCTTTCCGTTACCAACACCATCCTTATGTCACCATCTGCTGGGCAATACACAGAAAAGTCTCGGTGCAGCACGAGGCCATCCACAATTCTAGAATCTGAAACAGGAAGGCCTGTCACACCAACAGTCAACTCGAAAAAACAGTTGTCCACCAACTCAAATACTTCAATCCCCCTTTGACAAGCCATACACTTGAAAACGTAGTCACACGTCAACTGTGAAATAAATTTGCAATTGTTTCTTCCCACTCTTCCACAAAAGTACGCCTCCAGGAGTGACTCTAAAGAGTGCCTGCACAGTGTTCTTCCTTTAGCAGACGAAGAAAAGACAGACAAATAGTGCCTGCTTAAGTCCTGGTCCACGATACAATCTAGTATTTGTGTCTGAAATGTCAATAGAGCCTGAGAAATAGATTTCCACTGACAACAGTTTCTCCAATGCCTTTCATGGGTCTGAAGATTTGCAGAAGTGAATGCATCTTTTTGTTTTTCTCTGATTGCATGAAGTCCTCTGAGTAAATGGCAAAGAAAAATAATAAAGGTTTTAGCACCATCTCCTGTTTTTTTAAGGTGACTGGAAACACACGCCACTATCATCCTGTATAGGGAGGGGAGGGAAAAAAAGTAACTCAGATTTTATACATTGGTGCCACGTTAAACTCATGTTTTCCTGGCTACAGACATAAAGACTATCGTCTTGTTGACCCACAGCCTCCTTATCTTTACTTTTTACTTTTCTATACTACTTTGTTCTGTTCTGGGCCCCCAGGGGTGGGGAAAGAGAAATGTTCTAGGCAGTGGATGAGGTCTGGGACCCAGGACTGGTCGTTTGGGCGGCGCTCTGACCTGCCGTCTACTCTGGTCTTACAGTGTTTGTATTCCAGGTCCGCAGCCTCAGGACCGGATGAGAGGCTGAGGGAGCCTGCGGGCCCGGCGGGCGGCGGGTGGCGCGAGGTACCTGGCCACGGGATGCTCTAAGTGCAGCGCCTCCAGGAGGCGGCCTCCATCCCGGCTGAGCAGCACCTCGCCGGTGGCCTTCGTACACAGCACTTGCCCGCCCTCGGGCCCCACGCAGCGGCTGGCGATGGTTTCCAGCGCCTCGGCCACCCGCAGCGCCGCGGTCACCGACCCCAGAGACGCCATGGGTCCGGGACCCCGCCAACCGCTTGGGCTACCCAGAGGGCGGGAGGTCAGGACCGCCGGAGGGCGGAAGCGGAAGAGGCGGGAAAAGAGCCGGAAGTGCAGTCGGACGGCTGGCGTGCATTGGCCATCGCCTCGCGTGGCGGACGAGCCCCCGGGGCTCCGCAGTGGGGCGGAGCCCGCCGGGCGGGGGCGGAGCCTGCAGGCCTCCCTGGCCACGCCCCCTAGGTCTGCCCCGGGAAAGGCTGGGGACCAAGGCACCTGGGTGCTTTCTGGTCCTTCTCCTGCAGGGCCCAGATCTATTGCTCTCCTTCAGGCAGACAGTTTTAGGATGCAGGGCGGACGCGGAGAGCGTGGCCACCGCCATTTTTAGGCTGACTTCCGCTGGGGTGTGCGATCTTTCCTGCCTTCTGGTATCTGAGAAATGCCAACTAGTTTAACCACTCCAGCAAATTAGATGTTTGCCCTTTCTTCACATCGATGACTAATAATACGATCCAACACTCATTAACCTCGCTATTGGATACAACCCCCAAACAGAAATGTTCCCTATTAAAACACAGGCTTCAGGGAAAGCATGAGCTCTGAATTCACAGCTGAGGTGGTCCTTCCAGTCAATCATCTGTGACATTCAGCAAATAACTTATGTGGTCCCTGCTTTCCTCATTAAAAAAAAAAAAGTGGATACATATACTTAAAAAAAAAAGTTCTGAGGTAGATACACTAGAAAGTACTTTGTACAGTTTCTAACACGGAGCAAGTAGTCAAGTACTTGTCATTTACTCACAACATTCTTAAGGCGGATCATAACTCTTGGGCTGTTATATCCATAAGAATGCAAATCAAACATGTCAATATTAGCAAAGAAGTGGTCTTGTAGATACACACTGATGTTTAACACTGAGGGTTTTTTTCCTAAACCATATTCCCATGCAAGGCAGAACATTCTCCTGTTATTTCTAGAATCAGCAAACGGATTCTGAGGGGTAAGCTAGAATGGGGAGAGAGGAGGAGGAAATCAGGAGTAAAACTGTCCTGGAGCTTATTTGAGGTTTACTCAGTATGGACTCCTCACTAACAGGTGACTAGAGGGGACAACATTTAAATGTTCAATGGTAATTTTTTCCTGGTTGCATTCATCACTTGTCATTATCGTAATACAGACTTAAGTAGTGGGTTATTTCAAACATTTCAATACTACAATCAAGCTTCTACTTGAGTGCACTGTGTAGGTATGATTCAAAACGTTTTTAGCTTTTCAGAAAGGTTGTGCTTTCATTCTTACAGTTTAGTTCTTGAGGTTACCTAGAAACTCTGAGTCTCATTTTTAATATATGAAATATGTATAATTTCCACTTATTTTGAAAAACATACATTAGGGATTAGGTTAAATCCCTGTCAAGTCTGCCACTTTGCATACACACCCCCAAACAAAGCAAAATAAGAGAGGATTAATTTAGTTACTACATTATAACGAGTCACTGGATCAGATTGCTTTTAAAAAAAAGTTTATTTAGAATACCTACTTATAGAAGTTAACATAATTTTACAGATCATTAGAAAAATTCTTTTCTCTCTGCAAACATGACAGGTTAGGAATAATAGATTAGAAATGTATACATTACAAAACCGCCTGTTACTATCTATACATTTACTGTGCACCTTAAGAGAATTGAACTGAAACTGCAGGTAACAACACACTTATATCCTATCATACAAAACTGACCAGTGGTAGTGCTTGACTTTATAAACAGCCATTAACTGATGTATTTAAAATTAAATGTGTATTTAACATGCCAAAAGGTGAATATAAACCCAACCGAAGGTCTGTGGCTCATCATTCAAATGTTTCATGGCAATTTTTTTCAAATAAAGAATTTCAATATTATGGTAGTAAAATAACTTTCATGATAAATGAAGAGGCTAATTTTTCTAAATACTTCATAAAGTATAAACACATTCATTTTTGTCAAGGTTTTCCTGTGGCTCTCACTAAATATGTTAATCTTATGAATAGACCCTGGTCCTGCACAATTTTAACAGTCCATCTTCAATTAAAAATTATAACAAAATAGTATTGTAATTGTAACAAAAAGTGGATATACTAAACCCACAAAGTACGTAACAAAATGAAACCAACTTATGCAGCGGTGGCAGGTTTACATTTTAAAGAATCTCTTTATACAGATAGTCAAATAACAAAGAGGTTGAAATGTAAACTCAATGAATTATGGGAGGTTCCCCCCTATAGGTCAAATTGGAAAGTTTGATATAAACATGAATATTTTATTTATATTTAACATAATTCAAAGTAACCTGTAGGCTCATGTATGGCTCTTATGCCATCATCCCTGTACATAAGACAAAAAAAGCAAAACAAAACTATTTACTGCTGACTAGAAATGCCAAACACCGGAAAAAGATGGAATTTTACACATTTGTTTTTTAAAATTTTGATGAAGATATTCTTCAAAAAGTTAAAACTGCCTTCCACAAAGTTCTGTGAATATGGCACATGTTGACACCCAAAACAGTGTGAATTCCATCAAAAAGGCACTGTTTACAATACTCAGAATTAAGTTTACTTCAATGACATCTGAGTAAGAATATAGTTGAAATCGGTAACTAGACAACCCCTTATAAAAGCACAGCATGACTGTTTACAGTCTTCAGCTATAGAAAAGGAAATAAAGTGACACACAGAAATGACCTTTTGTAACAAATAAGCCCATGAATACTTGGAACACACTATAGTTCTGTAACACAAAATAATAAAAGTATTTCCTTAAAGGCACAAAAGCATGAAACAGGAAATGAGGATTGTATCTTACAAGGCCAACTGCTCAATGGAATGCAGTTGTCAACTGATCTGTGACAAAGATTACCACTGTACCTTTCTAAGTCATACCAAAAAAAAGCAGCAATAAGAACAGCCAGTTAAATATCTATTACTGCAGCACACTGACATCTCATATGCCTATGACTATATTTCCTAACCAGCAACATCTCTCTAAATGGGGGACAACTCAAGACATTTAACAACTGAAAGATGAAAATGTCAATAATTATTACTACTCATCTAAATTTTCATGTGAGAAAACAAGGTTTTAGATAAATGAAGAAAACTGGACATAGCGTCACAAACCACATGGAGTTTTCAGACAGTTTGGAAGAGTGAGTCATACACATTATGAAACCATTTCTGAAGAAAGATAACCCTCAGATCAGAATGTTCAAAGTCAGGTCACACAGCCTGGCTAGACTCAATGTCAACTCTACACTGTTCGAAGGAATTCTAGAAGAATCTACCGGTTCCTGAGTTTTGTATTCAGTTCACAGAAAGAAACCCCTACAACTAAAAGCGTCAGAGAAACATCTGATTGAACATAAGCTTTCAGTGTGTAAGAAACAGTCACCCTGTTCACTAGCTTCTGACTCCTTGGGTAAGGACTCATTAACATCAGCTCTGAAGTGAAATTAAAAAACAAAACAACTACCTTTCCAGCCTCAAATACCAATACAAATAAAGTACTGTTCAGACCACATGTGACAATACAAAAGAGTAAGACAGAGCCCTAAGGCAGGTCACCAACAATCTAACATTTCAGGGTTTAACGATGGAACAACTTTGAGTGATCAACCAATTAAGTTATATATAATATAAATTAATACTAATTTAAAATCATATAAAGGTCAAGTTGTACAATATTTACAAAATATCACATCAATGAATAGGCAGTTGAGCAAAATATTGGTAGTAGAATATGAATACAAAAAATGTATTGACAAATATGAAATATAACCCCAAACTCCATAAGAATGAAATACCGGAGACAGGTACACCTTGCTTATGCTGTTTGAAGTTTAAGATATTTTCCTATGAAGTACAGCACTGGTTTACTAAACCCAACCGTGTGGGAAATGGCTTTTCGTGGGACCCGAAGGGACTGCAGATAGTCCTAAGCAGCTGTAGCACTGGGGCAGTCTCCTCTCGGCTTTGAGTCCTCACACAGAGTTGAGTGACTGCAGCTCCATCTCAGCTGACTGACTTGCACCTAAGCCTCTCCCTAGCTGAGGGCAGGTGTAGCCAGACCAACAGCTCTTTCTGAATTTTTCACTGTATAAACTCTCTGTAACCTGTAGTTTGGAGGAATCTAAATTTTATGACATGTTCCAAAACTTAATTAACCTTTTAAAGAAGTGGTTTTTTTTGACAATAATAAAAAGTCAAAATATTAAACTGAAGAAATAGGCAAAAACCTTTAGTAACAAAACCTGCCTGAGCCTGGACAAAAGGACTTGTACAGAACTGTGACTGGGAACAGGACGATGGGAGGAGATGCTAAATTCCCTAACTTCATATTCTCAAAGGCTCAACTTATTGCACATTTAAGCAAGTGGATTTGAATGTTCTTTAAATAAAGGCCACTGCAGTGTCTTTTCCTACTGCCCCCCCCTTTTTTTTTTTTTGGCTTCTAAAGTAAAATATTAGTTAGAATTTTTCTATTTACTCACTGAGCACTCCAGTGTCAAAATGAATGCTAAAATGTTTTCCATAAAGAAATACCAAATGATCAGGATTTCACATACCCTATAAACACTAAATCCTGGACGACGTCCTAGACTAGCTGACTTAATAAAACCAGGAAAGGAGGGCAAACAAACTTGACCATTTGTTAGCAAGTGCTTAAGGTGGGGCTGTAACACACAGACCCATGTAGCTCCAGACCAGTCTTCAATATTGGTGTGTGTGTATATATATATATATATATATATATATATATATATATATATATATATATATATATATATAACTACGGATATACCTACATCTGTAACATTAAGTTCTAGAGGTTAGAAAATCCTGTGTAAACTCTTAAAAACTTTCTACTTGTTCCTCACAATATATTAATTCTGACCACTCACACTTCTTTCTTGGTGTTTCTAAGACAACCGAGCTAGATACCTTGGAGATTGTTTTAACAGTATAATATATTGAATTAGTCATACTATATCTATTATCTATCATTTCCCCACTGTAATTCCTTAATAAAGGTTGTATGCCAGTCTTCTGAAGAAAATAGTTGACTATACATATATTTATAAGATTGATGGCATTTCTGTTATGAACAATGCTATCAGAATATTTCATAACATACAGCAGAACACAGAAACTACTGTCAGGTAAGAGTTCTTGTGTACACATGTGGATTTATTATACACACATGTAGGCACAGTCTCACAAAAGTGTTCTGGCACTTAACAGGTAGTCAATTTTAACACCCAAACAGAACAGCTCTTGTTTCTGCTTAAGGATAAAGACTTGAAAGTAGCAGTCACTTCTACATTTATCTCCTAGTTTTGTTTGTTGGATTTAGAAAAATTGTGATACTTTAATAAAGAGCAAACCAATTTGAACACTGGTCCCAGGCCAAATCTGATCTTTCCAGTTCATTGATTCAACTGTTAGAACTTCTACTTAAACATGAAGTTTATTATGACTTGAAGCAAAATCAGAAGGAAAATGACGAAGTAGTCTTTCTGTTGCAGAAAATAATCTGTAGCCGGTGTACTTGAAAGTAAATGATTTCGAAGAGCCATAAGGTTTCTACAAAATAAACAATAAATTTGATAATTATTTTTCAGAAATGTTAGTACAAAACATCATTATTATAGTTATTATATTGTTACAAAGTGTCTATCTATATTACCTCAAGTAACTAGTTCAATCAATTACTACTCTAAGATCTGAGATGCCACTGTGCTTTTAAGTACATGTATTTACTTTATGACATTAAAGAGAATCATCACAGTGCATGTGAAGAGTCCTGGTCTCAGAGCAAGCATTTCAGTTATTTTAAGAAGTGAGACATTACAATTACATATTAGCCAAACACAAAGGGGACCACAGGAACAAGCAAGTCCGTCAGCTTTCTCAGAAACAACCCTAGCTCCACACCCAACACAGCTACATTCCTAGCATGTTACTAGCAGTGAAACATTTTACCCTCAGAAAAAAACCCTCACAACTCCATCTCCCCTAGTGGTTCAGTGTGGGAGGAATCTGTAAGCTTCAGACTCAGGCACCAGAGGCCAGGGCTTTGTTTTTAAACCTGCGCAGTGTCTAGAATGTAAAGTCTGCATGATCTCCCTTCACGGTGTCTTTACTCCTCTGGACACAGACAACTGTCTCTGTCAGAACACATTACCTTTTGATCTCTTCCTGGGTTTGTTTTATGGACTCAATGGAACTCTGAATGTCTCCCAGGTCTACGCCCTTCTTTCTCCGCGTGCTTGGTTTTACAGACTGAGCTAAAAGACATTTAGCATGAAGTTGAAGTCACAATCTATAGTTGAATTCAATGACTTGTACAATAAAAATTGTTCTACACATTGAATTGTCTACAGATTAACAAAATAAATATTCTGCATTTTTAAAGTCTCGAACATATCAAAGCAAAACTGGAACACTGCATAGAGTATTCACAAATTACTTGTAGAATCCGTTTTATTTTTTAAATTTGTTAAAACAGGCGAAAAGAATTCATTTCAAATCCGTATTAGTTTTGGGAAAGGAAGTCTCCTCTCCCCAGGCGCTGGCCCAGACCGGAAGTACTCAGCTTTGTGAGCACCTTTAACTCCTGCTACTCCTAACTTCAGTCCCACTCCAGCTGTGCTCCCATCTCTCGCTCCAGCTTTCTCTTTTCAACTACGGTTAACGGGACGCCCCAGTTCCACACAGCTGTAAGGCATCAAGTGGCCGATAAACACCATCCGACATATTACAGGAAATATAGTGGTATTGAAAAGAAAGCCAATGAAGGAATTAAAACTATCTCTGCATCAGGTACCATTCCGCATACCTATCCTATGAGCTCTGTGACCTTGTACAGGCTGATGAGTTCCAAGGTTCAGAGTTCCTGTTTGGTCTCCTCTGTTGTAAAGGACAGTAACACTGTCTCTTTCTGCTATCACCCACATCCCTGTACTGCCAGCCTAGTTCGGGATGCTTCCCCGAACCCAGACTGAGCCCCTTTCATCTAAGCCCGTCCTCACTTACCATCTATGTCCTTATATTTACTATTTATTACTCTGGTGTTGCCTCTGAAGGTAAATTAGGCTCCCTAGTTTAGTGTGAACTCACAGACACTGTGTTTAAGCAGATTTTTAAAAATTACTTTTCCACTTTCCTGCCATGTTGAAGACGTTACCTTAATCCCTTCTTAATTGTATCTCTATATAGTTTGAGACAGTTCACACAGTATCTGACTTGGTCAAGACACTATTTAATCTAGTAGTTCATGAGTTTTACATATTTATATTCTCACTTGTCTGCATCTTCCAAACACTACTAGTTAATTTAGGAATGAGAAACTCTTGAAACACGAACTGACTCAAAACTTAAAATCTGCTTCTTCAACTCAATCCACAGGTTTTCACAGAAAAGCCAAAGGGTCGGCTCTGTAACGCTTTTCTCTCTGCACCCGCCCGTCTTCATGCCTTCACCTCAGAGTCAGTTCATCTAGAGTCCGAAACAGCATCCCACCCACCTCCTGTCTCCATACAAATGCTCACATTCTTGAATTAATCTGAAGACCGACCGCTTACATACACCTCACAGCACAGCAAAAGACTTCTTTAAAGTGTGCTCACAGTCAACAGTGTGTGCTAAGTATCTTTACCTTCACTTCCAGATGAGTCCTGGAGGTCGGGCTCTGGGGAAGAATAGCCTTTCGCCACTTTCTTCTGCTGCCTTGTTGGTTTGTGCTTCAGTTTTGGAACACTGACCTGAAAAGAATCTCATTGCTGTCAGGTGAGTTCGCACTACATCCTGTAACTAAACCACCTGTACAACTGTCGGAACCACTGATGGATTGATGTTTGGGAATCAAAGCACAATCTAATGATATTTAACAAGTAAGACACACTGCACTTAGCATTCCACTGTCTTAGTGGGTTTTAACTGGGCACAAAGACTAAAAAGAAGAAATGTATGAAGTAATTTCCCTCCCATTCCGGACCGGTATACACTCAATCTCTCCTTCCCAGAGCAGGTGCCATGGCTACTAGTTTGTATATTCTTCCACTGATAACCTGAAGCGTATACAAACTACCACAAATACAACCCCCAACAGCTGTATCCATTTTATATAGCATCTCCAGTGTTTTCAACAGCAGTGCTGAAAAAGCATTCTTATCTTGTTCTCAATGTTAGAACATTCTCACTGGGCGATGTTAGGTATAATTGGGTAGTTTACGGCAAACAGAAAATATGCTACCATTTTGCAGTACACCTAAACTTACTAAAAACATCTATGTGCAGGCAGGCACAATATTCAGATGTGTATTAAACATTAACTGTGGAACAATAAATTGCAGAATAATATGTAATAGATTTATAACTTTGGTCACCAGCCCACACTTAAAAACCTAAATGCAAGAGAAGAAAGGAATCGCAAAGGTGAGGTAATGTGCATGCTTGGAAATAGAGGAAGTCGATGGTCACACATCTGTAACTTCATACGGAACTTCACCAATCCAACACAAGGATCCCTGGTTACTCCTTGGACTAACTGTATAAAACTGTGTAGCTGAACCTGCAATACATGTGGATAATGTACACTAAGAAAGCACGACTCAGCCTACCCTGCTGTAAATACTGGAGTCCTCAAAATGACAAATGGGGTCAGCAGTGAGAGATGGATGAAGACTCACTGTGACCTATAGTCTATTTAGAAGGAAGTACACATCTCATGTGTCTCCACCATATCAGTGAAACATGATTTAAAAACATTGTACACCCCAATCTCAGCAGAAGCAGAGGCAGGTGAGTTTCTGTATTTGAGGACAACATGGTCTACAGAGTGAGATCCAGGCTAACCAGGACAACATAGTGAGACCCTGTCTGAAAAAAATAAATCCAAACACAATTTTTAACTTGAAATTGTGATAGCGCGTACGTATGATAGAGTTCTGCCATTTTGAAACTACTCTATACACTCTACTAGCAGTAATTATCTCAACGTTGACAACAGCCATCTGCAAGAGTCTGTAACTGCTCACTCTCTTCTTCCTCAGGTCTCTGGGAGCCTGTAATCTACTTTCTGACTCTGGGAATGTGCCTGCTTGGAAACTGTAGAACATTTGTCCTTCAGAGTTTGTCCATGTGGAAGCATGGAGCAGAGTATTTTATGCACAAATAACATCCCCTTGTATGGACAGACTGCTCTGTTTATGCATCTATCTGCTAATGGGTCCTGCCCTGCTGCTCTCGCCCAGCCACTGTGAATATTCTGCAATGAATACTGTTACATCGCATTTCCAGCTCTGATTTTCAACTCTTTTGGAGCAGAAGAGCTGGGTCACGTGGTAATTGTGCGTTCTATACTCACTTAGGACCTCTAAACCATGTTTCCCCCTGGCTGCAAAGTTTTACATTCCCATCAGCAACATACTGGGCTCTGGTTTCCCCTTATCTTCACCAACACTTTATTTTCTATTTTAATTTTTTATCACAAATTAAGTGGGAAGAGACAGACTAATTGTGGTTTTGAGTTGCAGTTCATATACTAATTTTTATGTGGTTTTGGCCATTTGTGTATCTAGTTTATGTTTATGTTTTGTTTAATCTAGTCATTTGTCTTTTTTTTTTTTTTAACCAGCATGTCTTTCATTAAGTCAGGGATTCTTTTTCTTCTTTTTTTGAGCTGAGGATCGAACCCAGGGCCTTGCACTTGCTAGGCAGGCGCTCTACCACTGAACTAAATCCCCAACCCAGTCAGGGATTCTTTAAATATTTTGGATATTTAAACGTTGTTAGATAAATGATTAGCAAATTGTTTCTTTCGTTCTGCAACTTGTCTTTCTGCCTTCTGCACGGCATCATCCGACGTTTAAAAATGTTTACGGAAGATTCACTGACTTGTTGGTTTACTTGTGTGGGGGTGCTTTCCTGAACCTACATATGGACCACACGTGTGCCTGGTGCTGGTGGAGGGCACATGGGGCATGAGAGCCGCTGAAACGGGAGTTCTGGACAACGGAGGGCTGGTGCTGGGAGCAAACCCAGGTCCTCTACAAGAGCAGCAAGTGTTGTTGACTGCTGAGCCGGCTCTCTATCGCCACAGTTTAGCTCTCTGGTTGCTGTTGCTATTAGTGCTTTTAGTGTCTTATTAAGAATCTATTTCCAAAGACAAGGTCATGATGACTTACACTGTTTTCTAAGAAGTTTATAGTCTTACCCCTCATTTTACATATAGATCCATTCTGTACAGTTGCTTTCTGTACAGAAGAAGTCAGGTGGCTAGGCTCAGTACCGATTGTTCAAGAGACTAGTGTTTTTCCAAAGAGTGGGAGAAATAGTTGTCTAAAATAATTTTCAACACTTTTTTGAAATTTTATTTTATGTGTGAGTGGTTACTTGAGGCTGTCTCCACACACACATGCAGTACCTGAGGCAGCCAGAACAGAGTGCAGAGGCCCTGGAACTAGAATTGTAGATGGATGGAGCAGCCGTGTGGGTGCTTGGAATGGAACCCAGGCCTTCCGGGGAAATACCAAATGTTAACTACTGAGCCATCTGTCCAGCCCCTCACACGTAACTTGTACGGGTTTAAACTGGACTCACTTTATGCCACTGGCCTCTCTACGAAGCCTATCTTTATATCAAAATGACTGCTTTGATTACTGTGGCTTTGGGATAAACTCTGAAGTGGAATATACGTCTTACAACTTTGCTCTAAAACAAGCAAACAGAAGAGATTGTTTTACAATTCCAGTGAATCTGAGGACCAGCTCTTCCACTTCTAGACTGTTTTAGGGTAGCACTGTTTCGGGGTAGCAACATGAACTCTTCTAGCCTAAGAAAATAGGCAATCTCTTCTCTTACTCGTGTCTTACTGAAATTCCTTGGCAATGCTTTACAGTCCTCACTGTACCAGCCTTCCCCATCTTAGTCTCATTTACTGACAGGACTGTACTCTTCCGAATGCTGTTGTAAAGTGAACGGCTGCTTTCTTCATTCCCTTTTGCAATTCCTCACTACATAGAAACACAAGTGTTACTTGTGTGTCCATTTTAGACCCTGCGATGCTGCCAGTCATCCATGGGTGGTGTTGGCATCTGGAGCCTTTAATTAAGCATGTTTCATCCATTTCTGGCCCTGATCTTGTGGACTCCAAAATTCATGCGACTCACCAGAGGGTGCTCCTGCGGACTCTGAGGGTCTGTTTACTTTTCATCCATTTCTTCCCCCTCTCTCACGCCGGGTAATTTGAATAGTTTTATCTCTTGCATCACTGATTCCGCCTTGTACCTACTTAAATCTATTGTTAAATTCTCCAGCACCATCTTCCTACTTCTCTACTTTTCAGCTCTCATATTTTGTATAATTTCTTCTTGTTGACACCGTCAGAAATGAGGGTCTCCACATTTGCCCTCTAGGTACCCCAGAGGTGGGGTGTGTGCACGTGCCTGCGTGTGCGTGTGCGGTCTGCTGTTCCTTCTGGCACCAGGGACTTGCACTGGAACACAGACCTCACAAGACTGTAGCTGTGTCCAGGAAGAGGTGAGGCAAGGACTTCTACAATGCTACTGTCTTCCTGCTGCTTGGAAGCCCCTCCTGGTCCTTCCCTCCCTTAATTGCTGCAAATGTTTCAGTATTTGGAGAGTTCTGGTAGATTCTGGTTTTGTTTTTTTGGGTTTTTTGGTGTTTGGGGTGTCAAGAGCTTGAAGCTGCCTGTGATGTCACTTTATTAACCTAAATTTTTAAATTTTAGATGTAATTGTCATGATACTAAAGATTTAGCAAATTTGAGCCAGGTGGTAGTGACACACACCTTTAATCCCAGCACTTAGGAAGCAGAGATAGGTGGATCTCTGTGAGTTTGAGGCCAGCTTGGTCTACAGAGCAAGTTCTAGGACAGGCTCCAAAGCTACAAGGTTTTGGAAAACCCTGTCTCGAAAAACCAAACCAAACCAAACAAACAAACAAATAAAAAAACAAATCGAAAAAGGAAAAAAGAAAAAAAAAAAAGACATAGGAAATTTATAAGCCCATCAGACCTACCTACTTTTATGTTACATACCATTGGAGTGCGATGTTTCACTTTGGTCTGGATAACACCATCTTTTTCAAATTGTATCATATCATTAAGTGGGTCCCATGGTCGGGTACTAATTAGAAAAAAGATATTTAAATAGCTACAGAACTTTATTTCTTCTTATTAGATTATCATTAAGTAATTATAAAGGCTGTTCTAATCTTAAGATTTGTCTATATCTAATCTTCCAATTCTTAGCTTATTTGGAAAACTAACTACTGTGATAGAATGTAAAGTAAATAATTTCACACTCTGAAGCCAGGCATAATGGTACACACCTTTAATCTCAGCACTGGGCAGAGGTTTGTGGAACTCTAAGTTAGAAGTCAGCCTGGTCTATATAGGAAGTTCCAGGACAGTCAGAGCTACATAGTGAGACCCTGTCTCAAATAAATAAACAAAAGAATAAATAAAAATAAAATTTTACACTATGGGCTGAAGAGGTAGCATAGTGGTTAAGAGCACCTACTGCTCTTGCAGAGAAACAGAGTTCAGTTCCCAAAACCCACACAGTGGATCACAACCATCCATTTCTCCAGTTCTAGGGCCTGACTTTCATGGGTTCCTTACACGCATATGGTATTCATAAACTCAAAAAAGCTGGCATACACACACACACATAAATTGTAAAAGTCTGTAAAATAAAAGTTCACCCTAATTCCTATGTTGATAATAAATATACTTGAAATATAAAGGCAATAAATTATGCTAATATATTTTTTGAAATAAACGTTGACATTACTTACTCTGAAAACTTATAGTGCCATTCTCCTGTGAGTGGATCAAGTTCAAATAACTTACAAGCCCACTCTTCATTTTTTGTTTTCCGATCCCTGGCAGCTTGTCTTTGAGCTTCTTCCAAAACATACTTTTCTTGAGTAGCTTCTGTTTGGTCTTTGGCATTTATAGCTCTTGTTACTCGCTGCCAGAGTCTATTATACATGTAAAAATAATGTTTCAGAAAATCAGATCTCTATAGATTTTAGTCTCTGTTGGGAGCAAACACTGCTCACGTGGATTTCTGCCTTTGACCATGCTTATGCTCATACACTTAGAAACGAGCCAAGAAACAAAGCCCAATGCCCCGAACCGGCAACCACCACTAAGTGAGGGCTGATTTCTTCTTGGCAAGATCCCATGGTTCTTAAACACAGTGAAAACTGCTGACTGAGGCTGACAGGACTATAGGGAAGAAGTCTTCAAAGTACATTTGAAATCACTCTTTAGACGACTCTGACGCACACTACTTAGGATCACAGGATGATCCACAAGAGGGCCTGGCTGCATGAATTATCAGAGAACTTTTAAATTCAGTCTCTAGGAATAGGAACAGACTCTAAATGCTTCCTAGATTTAAATACACAAATACTATTAAGAACCACTGATGTACCAAAAAATAGCATGAGAAAAATTATTTCCCCTATTAAAACAGCTTTTTCACCAGCTAAATGAGAGTACAACATCTGTATCTCATCTGAGAGGGCAACATGTCAGAACTGAAACAGGCCTTGAAATTTGTTATACATAGGTTATTAATTTTCTATGTCATCCACTTAGCTGATGAAAAAGTTTCCTTTTCTAAGTCTTATTACCTCGTCCTTAAAATATGTAGAGCTGGACTAGGTAGAGGATGCCTATGGTCCCAGTACTGGGAAGTAGAGGCAAGAGGATCAGTAATAATAATTTAAGGTCAATCTCAGCTATACAGCAAATTCAAGGCCACTTTGCTCTGCATAAAACTACAGATTAAAAAATAAAAATTGTTCAACTATATACATACATCAAAAATGGCTGCATATCCCTTTGGACAGGGAGCATCGTGTGGTTACACCTGAAACAGGACTTTAAAAATTGATGCATACACATTTTCCAGTGCTGACAACCTGTATTTTATGTAGAAAATAAAGTCATGTAGACTTGGTTCACAGAGTAAGGACTCCCGGGTATCAACTGCAGAGTAAGCAGTGTTTATACACAAAGAGATATAAACAGCAAGTTTACTCCAAAGTGTTAGGAGTTCTAGAAAGAGTGTCATGACTGAAAAGCAGAAGCAATGACCTCAACGACGGTATGGCCTACTAATTCAAGTCCTCGGAAAGCAGGGCATGGAGTAGCACTATTCCTGTCTCAGAGGACAGAACAAGAGTAGCTGTTTTCTCTCCACGTCACCTTCCCACAGTGCACAGCAGACCAGAAAGCAGATGCCAGGGAGAAACTGACAACATGAACTGTTCTATCACTTTATGCAAACCGAACTCAGAGCACTGGAGGGGAAGAGAGAAAGAGCAGCCCGTCGGAGTTTGGAGCCGCAGAGAAACAAGATGATCTGTGCAGTCTTTATGTCACCTTCACCAACACAGAATGCTCTCAGTCTCACAAATGGCAAACTCTCTTACTGAATTAACTCAACAGCAGATAAACTAGTGTGACTACACTATTATACAATTTGAAATACTCCTTAATGTTAAGGTTAGCTTAAAAAAAAATGGTAGACTTACTTCTCTGATTCAAAATCATCCTGTTCTTCAAATTTTACAGTGTGCCTTATTAATCGCCACTGCTTAATGTCAGGTGTTGGATTCCAGAAAATCTCTGAGTTATCAGTCTTTTTGTCATTAATGAAAACTTCACTATCCTATATTTAAAGGAATTAAACATCAATATAGTTATTTTTGTTTAGAAGACTACAAAGTACAGCAATACACTAATAAATTCTTTCTGCTGTTAAATTTGAAAAATATTTTAAAACAAACATAACTAGTCCATTTCTCAAAGTCCCAAATTCTTTCCGTCTGCATGAAAACAGTAGTTTAAATATGTAATTCTAATCCATTAGGAAAACCAGCTGACTACCTAGAACGCTCATGAGATGTTATAAGTTTCATTTAACAAATTTCAAACGGACAGGCAAAGTCTCAAGCTTCCTGTCTGAACTGTTGTAGAAGAACACGGTGTGCTGCTGTGGGCAATGCAGAAAATCAAATTGCTGAAAAACTTCGGAGACTCTTAGCATTAAAAATTGAACTCAACCTTAGACATTTGATGGTTTTAGAACATCTGTTTTTCCAGGTATGGTGGCACATGCCTTTTATCCCAGCACCCAGGAGGCAGAGGCAGATAGATCTCTGTGAGTTTGAGGCCAGCCAAGGCTGCAACGTAAGAGACCTTGTCTCAAAATAAAATAAAATGACAAAGATGGCTTTATCATTGTTCCAAATAATAATCAGATAGGAAGTCAATTAAAACATCTTCCAGGGACCAGGAAGAGGACTCTCATGCTGATGACCTATTCCTGAGACCCACACAGTGAAAGGAGAAAACACACACACACACACACACACACACACACACACACACACACACACTCACACACAACATTCTCACTCCCCCACACACACACACACACCACATTCACACCAATTTTAAAAACATTTTGCAGAACCTATGTAGCCACTGGCTGAGTCTCTAAACCTGGCTTCCTTTTCTTTCTGTACTTGCTTACTATAGTGCAGAATAGCACTCAGTGTTTGTAGTGAAAATGCACCTAAGAAGTAGACCATGACCCGTCTCAGTCACATAAGCTCCTTGGAAGAAGGTACACAGATGGGGACCTGGGTTGGCAGAGATGAGGTCATAGCCACTGCTGCCACACACACTGCACCTTCCCACCTTCCTCCAACAGAAACCCGACTCTGACTGGACCAGCAAAGTTCTGCGCAGCCATGGGCCCAGGGCTCACTGCCTACTATCCAGATGCTCTGGCTGTGTCTCCTTCCTTTTCAAATGGGCACATCCTATTTATGTGTCAGCAAGATAGCACAGCTAGTGAAGGTGCTTGCTACCAACTCTGATGGCCTGCACCTGACTCCTGGAACCCTCACAATAGAACGGGAGCATTGGCTTCAGGAAGCTATTCTCTGTCTTCCACATGTGTGTCATGGCACATGCACACACACAGATTAAATAAACATATACAATGAAAAATGGGTATCTATGTACCAATTTCATCAAGTCCAACTAAATAGTAAATGATAAATACGAGCTACATTCTTAATAATGTACACAGCACGTATCATACGACTTCTACTCATTTAAAAGTCTTACAAACATAAAACATTTATAAAACAAAGTGTCATGGGCAGCAGAGCAATACCAAAATATCCACTTTTTAAAAAAACGTATTTACTTATTATATATACAGTGTTCTGTTTGCATGTCTGCCTGCAGGTCAGAAAAGAACACCAGATCTCATTACGGATGGTTGTGAACCACCATGTGGTTGCTGGGAATTGAACTCAGGACCTCTGGAAGAACAGCCAGTGCTCTTAACTGCTGACCCAAATATCTCCAGCCCCCAAAATATCCACTTTTAAGATGAAGTTTATTTAGTGATACTTTTACAATAAAATCGTCCATTTTCTCCATCAGATAAAATTATTTTTGCAATATAATATATAAAAGTACTTACCCAATGGCCTTCCAAAGTAGCTAGGACTTCTTTTCCCAATTTAAGTTTCCCTGATATTTGGTTAACATAATCACTACTTCCTAGAAATGGCTTTAAAACAGAAAATATTGAGCATTTTAGTTTATATTTGCAAATATTATAGAAAACCAAATATCAAAGAAAAAAATAATTAAATAGTTACCATATTCTTGAAAGGAAAAACAGTGAAATTTAAATTTAAATTAGAGACTTTTAAAAAAATTAATTTGAATTTTGACTATGAAAAATATAGCTAAGACAGACTATGAAATCTAAATAATTCAGAAAGAAGACCCAGGGGTATGAAGACCTATGACCTGTGCAATCTGAGTGCTGCTCTTCAGGACTGAGCCCCATCAATGTGGCAAGACACCAAGAAAAAGAACTGAGAAAACAGAGGGAATTTAAAAATTTGAAAACAATCCTTCAAAAAATAAAATCACAAGGAATACACTTTGGGTCCCTATAACTGGCTTACTAATGTCTTTCCTTAGGGACACAGTTTTGATGCTTTGGCATTTAATGACATGAGTAACTCTTTAAGACCACTTTTATCAAGCAAAGGGCACAGTATCAAATAATCCTTAAGAATGCCTTTTCACTAGAAAAGAGATTCTGGTCACTGGAATATCAACAAGGAAGTAATTAGCAACACCTATTATTATAGTCCCTATTTTTATCTGAACACAATGAACTAAGTGATAACTGACATTGTCACAAGGTTTCAAATTTCCCTTTTGTTGAAGCAGACAGAATTTTCCAAAGATGGCTTCTCTTGAAACCTACTCACTTCCTCTCCAGCCCCCCACCCCCCCTTGCTCTTTTTCAAGGAGACCTTTGCCAGCCTCCCACAGAGAAGTGCGTCACCGCCCCACCTCCCGAGCCTGGGTGGGTGTGTGGCTCTTCAATGAAGACATAGGATGTGCTGTAATTTGGCTTCTAGACTAGTGATGATGGGGGACAACTGAATCCTCAGCGTGCTGCCGAGACCTGGTGCTGCTAAAGACCTCCAGCTGCCTCAGAGCTGACATGCTATCAAGCAGCCAAGTCACATGAAAGGCCACATCAACAGGTCCTCCCATTAACAACAGCCCTGGCTCCAGGCATCACACTCATAAGTGTACAAGTCTTTCGTGGATTCTGGTCTCAACTAAATCACTCATATTCTTCAAGATTTCCTCATGTTCAACCTTTTTCAAGAGAAAAGCCATCTCCAATACTCCCCATGTAATTTTTTTCATTAACATCTGATGAGGATTTATTCTTAAGCATGTGAGCTAAAATAATTTTTATACAGAAATAATTTTTTTATACAGAAATAGTAACTAATATGAAATTGTCTTACTGTATGCAACCAGAGTCTCTCAATCCATATCTACCTTCTGGAGTTTTCTAAAGCAATGTTTTAATTCACAGAGATGCTTCAATCATTGCTTCAGTCTTATTTGCTCTATAGCACTGTTTTATCATTAACACTAAGAAGAAATGGTGGCTTTCATGTTGATTTGTATCTTCTCAGGCTGTCTGTCTCAGGCTGTACCAAGACACTCACAGAGAATGTCCCTGGACCTATTTCTCTCGGACCTGGCAGAAGCCATGTTTTTATATTTAGTTCTTACTCCAGAACTAATCTGTATTTTTTCTTCAGTATTTGTAACACAGCTTTCCCTTAAGTAGACGACACCATCATTTACCAACCTTTAGCTTAAACTCAAGTACTGCGCTGTACCCAGTCTTCTGACAGGTGATGTTGACAGTTCCCCCAAGCTCCAGCGTCATTGTGCCGTAGAGGATACCTAAAGAAAAGAGAAACTTGACAAAAGCTGAGGACAGGAGCCGGTGACAGAAATAAGCAGCTCTGCAATTTGATATACAGGAGAAACCTGAGATCTGAGGCCTCCTGCCTCAGCAACAGAAACTTGGAATACAGACACAGAGTGTTAAGGACCTACAAGCGCATACTCGCATCATGCATGCTGGCAATGTTACACTCTTATTTAAAGTGCAGAGGTGGGCCAATGAGATGAGTCTGAAAAACCAGTCCTTCTTCGGCAGGATATTTTGTTCATGTGTTTTGTACTGTTGTGCTGTTTGGTTGTGGTTGTTGATGATGCTTTTGCTGTTGGAAGCTGACCCAGGGCACACTGAAGTGCTGTGGTACAGTGTTCTGAAGTGTAAAGCTATGCTGGACCTTCCACATGCTAACACTTCACTCAGTTGAGGGACGGTGTTAGCCGACAGTTCAATGGCAGTAAGTCAGTAACACATAGTGACTCCTACATGTCCTTCAGTGTCAGCACACACAATACAAGGCCGCGTGCCCACTGGTTGGTGGGAACACTGCAGTAAGTATGTACCCTCACTACCTTCCCTTGAAAGCACAGTTCAGTATGAGCCAATTCAGCGTCAGTTGTCACTTTATACGACATAATCACTACAAATCACAAGGCCCAACTCCAGATAAGCAAAACAACAAACAAACAACCACCACAGAAATTTCAAAACTTTCACACAAGATAAATGCAAGGAAATTCCATTATTATAACTGAATTTCTTACAAGGTATGTATCACAAAAATAGGTGTGACTATTATGTGTGAATTAATTCACCATAGAAATAGTCAGAAAACAGCAATACTCTGAAGTAACTATGGGTCAAGGTTTTCAAACAAATATGTCTGACTATCTCAAACAAAACAAATTCTATTCACATACATTTACTTACAAACAAAAACAAAACAAAACAAAAAAGCAAGAAGCAGCTGCTCTAAGTCTGGAAAAGACTTACCTTTGCAATGAGCATATGGCATTGTCATTACGTAATCTTCACCTCGATTCAAGAAAGTCAACCGTGCTTCTCCCTCTAATATCGCGGAAAGAGAGTTTCCTAAAAAAAATATTGTTAAATTTCACAAAACTAATACGACCAATTCAAAACAAAGTATATTTGGGAAATTTACATTTCTCCAGGAGAAATATTTAAAATACTTCAATTGTAATTCATGTGTGATAACACGTATTCATCACCTCATAACTAAAACATTACTTCATTCATATTCCCAATCTTATAAAATTATAAAATTTTCAAAAGGCATTCAGAGGTATTTATTTAGGAAAGTCAAATGAAAAAAAATCCAACAGCCAATAAAATACTGCTCTATTGGAGCTCACTAAGTTTCCTGGGGGCTGTACCCAGCAGGACTGCATGAGAGGTTGACTGGACCACGGGCCTGGGTACCAGGTGACCGTAACTAGCAAGGGGGAGGTCTATTGTTCCACCCCTTGGCATTGTTATGAATAGACCTCTGGAATAAAGTTATGGGCCGGTGAATAAAGGTCCAGGCCCACCCGAGTCTCCCCTGTGTTTTCTCTCCGTTTCTCTCCCCTCCATTTCTAACTAAGTCACTTATACCTCGTTCCTCAAGAGTCCCTGGGGTACATAAATGTGGGGGCTGGTCTCCCACACTGCTTCATTGTACAATTTATTTGGACTCTTCTGAATCAAAATATTAATTCTAAGTCACATATAGGTAAGTCTCAACTTTTAAATGTTTATAATTGATTCAATAATCCTATTAATGATTTTAAAATCTGCATAATCCAGGTGATAAAATGCCACAGTGACTTCTTTTAGCTTGTCTCTATGTTTTTTCTTTCCTTAACATCTGCATCTTTAATGGAGTATAACTAACATACAACAAACAGCCTATTTCCAGCATTAAGTGTGATAGTTATGTGGTACCACATAGAGGATCCCTAATTATACCACGAAACTGGCTTGGTGGCACATACCTGTATCTACATTGGGGAAGTAGACACAGCAGGACTGGGGCTTCTGCATCAGCCTGAACTACACAGAAAGACCATCTCAAATGACTGAGAGGTGGGAATGTAGTTCAGCAATGCAGCACCTGTCTGCATTACTAAGACACCCACCCACCCGCCTGCCTGCCTACCTACCTACCTGCCCACCCACCCACCTAAACCATCATCCTAAAAGGTCCTCATTATCCCCAGGGAAACACTAACATTTCCTATCATTGCATTTTTACCAATTCTAGTGAGTATTGTAAAATATGCCATTTATATTTGGCTTATTTTCACCTAGCACATATTTTTCAGATTTGTCTATGCTATTGTGTCAAGCATACTTTTTTTTTTTATTGATAGTCAGTATTCTATAGTTATAAGAGGTCTATAGGAGTTGATGTTAGGTTCGGTTTATCAGTGAACTATTATGAGTTAGTATGAAAGAATGTTGTGATATGTATATAAAAGTGCAAACATTTATGCACAACCATGACTTTCCCCTATCTCTACATCAACATGTATAGATTCCAACATGAGAGATACCATGAGATATATGCCTAACAGGCTACTTCATAAATTATACATCATCTCCTCAGATGTCTTTACTCAAAGAAAAATAAGTATTTTTTTTTAAAGCTTTAAAGTACCCTTGTGAACTCTGGATTCTTTCACACTATAACGAGCTAGCCCTGGTGCACATAAGTCATATTAATACATAAGACAAAAGAGAGCAAAGTGCAGAAGCTGCACCTGAACATACACCACGCACCTGGTGCTCAGTAAAAAATGTCTGTAGTCTGTAGGGATGGAACAAATACCCACTAAAGTCACCTACACTGTAGCTGGGGTGGGGTAGGGACTGAAGCCAGAGACAGAAGGAATATTATCAATAAAAAAATATGTGGAGCTTTTGAAGAAAAAACATCCAACCCAAATCAAAAGAAAATTAAGTAGGGGGAGCATCTTTAAAAACCTAAAGGTGGAGCTGGAGAGATGGCTCAGTGGCTAAGGGCACTGACTACTCTTCCAGAAGACCTGGGTTCAATTCTCAGCACCCACATGGCAGCTCACAACTGTCTGTAACGCCAAGATCTGACACCCTCACACAGATATGCAGGCAAACACCAATACACATAAAATAAAAATAAATAACTTTAAAAAAACCATTAAATTAGAGCAGGAGAGATGGATCAGAGGTTGACAGCACTGACTGCTTTTCCGGAGGACCCAGGATCGATTCCCAACATCCACATGGCAGCTGACAACTGTCTGACACCCTCTAAGATCTGACACCCTCACATGGACATACACACGGGCAGAGTACCAGTGCACATAGAATACAAATAAATAAAAAACAACAAACAAACAAACAAAAAATGTAAAGGCGTGTGCCGTGCTCCTGATGGAAAGCTGTTGCACTTTACACTTCCTGTCACAGACTAGTTTCTGACTCGGCCCCTCCCCTTTAGGTTTGTCTTCTCTCAGGTTTAAAATTCTTTAGTTGAATTTAATTCTCTGAGTTTTTAAATATCTTTAAAATTAGAAAGCCAAATAATAGCATTTAAAGAAACATTCTGCCACTCCATCGTTTTGACTGTGCTTTCTTTCAACTGTCAAAGGCCTTGTATTAGGGTTTCCTACTAACAGCCCCGATTTCTACATTCCGGTCCTGTGCTCACAAACATCTTCAACAGTATGTTACTTGGCCTGAGGTTAAAGACCATTTTTGAATGACTGAGGGCCAAACTGGATTCTTTCAATACTCAACGACTCCAAGAGAAGCTCAGTTCCCTCAGGTGCGCTGCGGCCACACCGAACAACTGATGATGGTGCCTACAAGAGAGACCGTCGTGCACGAGAGAGATGGAGGCACGACGGTGTCGTCCGTAGGTGATGCTTTCCGACTATGGGATGAGGTCAGGTAAAATGTGCAAGAATTAAACAGCAATCAGGAGTAAAACTGATGCCTAGGTGACATCACTTCCTTGCCAAGATGACAAATAAAAACTTACCAGAGAACACTGCATTCTGGAAAAGCACAGTTTAGAAGAAGGAAAAACTCACCATAAAACTTGGACTTTGCCAGGATGCTACCACTGAGGCAGAATCCATCTTTCCGGTTACTAACATAGAAGGCAGATATTGGTGGGTGATGGGACACCTATTGAACACAGGAAAGATCGTCACATTTATAAAACAAGCCTACTGTTAGGCTAGCATCAAAAGTTCAAATCTAAGAATGAGTAAGAAGGAACAGTTGGAAAGCAACCAATGAATGTTAATGACTACAGTCCAGATTTCTGTCTCCAAGGAAATCCACCTCCTGGCATTCACACCCCAAGGCAAAGTGTGAATCAACAAGTTCGTGTGGGAATGATAATATAGCATTTCTAACTTGAGATTATAATATATCTTCCATGGGGGAGGCTTTAGGACACCCTCTCCCTCTCCCGACTCCGACCCCTCTCTCGCATGCATGCACACACAAGCGCCCAAAGTTCTGAGTAACATGTTTCTGAGCTATAAAAAGCAAGGATAAGTATAAACTGGCCGATATCTTGACTGCAGCCACACAGGACAGCCAAACCTGATGGGTTGTGAGAGCAATGATCACTAGTGTGTTATGGAGTAGCATTCAGTACTTGAATGTTCAGTGCTTAGCAAACCCTCCCTAACAGGAAGCTAAACAACAGTGATTTACCAAGATAGCATTTCTCATACCTGTTCAGCAATATAGAACGTTTTGCTGTTTGTTCTGGGATGAATCCATAAACAACGGAAAGTCTCACCAAGTATAGGATTATATGGTTTCTTCAGTCCCTAGTTAAACAAATAAACAAACAATAAAAACTACAAGTTAAAAATTACAAATACAGCCAGGTGGTGGTGGTGGCGGCGGCGGCGGCGGCGGCGGCAGCACATGATCCCAGCACTCAGGAGGCAGAGGCAGGCAGAACTCTGTGAGTTCAAGGCCAGCCTGGGCTACAGAGTAAGGCCTAGGATAGGCTCCAAAAGCTACACAGAGAAACCTGTCTCGAAAAACCAAAAAAAGAAAAGAAAAGAAAAGAAAAGAAAAATTACAAATAAGGGTTTAAAGTTAAATTGTCTTGTCTGAAGACCACCTTATAATGGTTCATAGTAATGAAATTTACCTGAAATAAAAATATAACTTTACTCAAGATATGATCTAAATAGAAATTTTGCAATTTCTGCCAACAAAGAATCTAAAGATTACACATAAAAAACAAACAAACAAACAAAAAAAAAAGGAGCTCAAGAACAAATGGGGTGAAAATGATCAAAATATAGTATAACATTACACATGTGTGAAAATCTCAGATAAATAAAATTTTAAAAAGTAAGAAAATAACTCTTAGAGATGCAGGACACTCCTGTAAGATGTTACCTCAGGAGAGCAATGGTTGCTTTAAAAACCCTGACAACTGACTGGTTCAACGTCTCTACCCATGTTCACCTGCCAGAGGCTGAGCCTCGTCTATATTTTGGTTACTGCAAATGGTGCATCAATGAACATGGGGTGCAAGTGTCTTTTGAATATAGAGACGCCATCTCTTCTTGGTATTTACCCAGCATTGAAAAGGTCAAGTAACACAGTATTTGTACATCAACAGCTCCAGATCTTTTGAGATAGGCCTAAAATTTAAGTGGTTTGCCCAGGTTCACACAATTAGTTCACAATATTCTTAGAAATAAAAACTACATTTTCTAATTTCCGTTTTAAGGTTCCTTCCAGGAAGTGCTCTCGTGTAACAGTGCTCACTTCCTGTTTGACCAGCACACTGCAATCGCACTGACTCCTAACAGGAGGAGGGTGACACCCCTTTCAACACCACACTTCTCCGTGGACTCCGCGACGCCCATCACTAGGGCAGTGGTGGAGTTCTGACTGGTGGTGGCTGCCCTGCCTCCACTGGTGCTTCCCCTTTCCAGATTCAAGCATTTTATTCTAGTCTCGTCATCTTTGCCCGCCACTGCCACTTCAAACCCGTTTCTCACTCCGGCTCTCTGACTATATTCCTTGCGATGGAGCAGATAAACTAGAACACAGAGGCTACTTTGACTACAGCTACACATAAATGCTGTTTATGGGGTTGGGGATTTAGCTCAGTGGTAGAGCGCTTGCCTAGCAAGCACAAGGCCCCGGGTTCGATCCTCGGCTCCGAATAAACAAACAAACAAACAAACAAATAAATAAATAAATAAATAAATAAATAAATGAATGAATGAATGCTGTTTGTCGTAGGTGCTACTTAGGTAGCACTTACTGGGCTATTCTAATGATTAAGAAAACAAATGAGCGGGGCAGTGGTGGCGCACGCCTTTAATCCCGTACTCGGGAGGCGGAGCCAGGCAGATCTCTGTGAGTTCAAGGCCAGCCTGGGCTACCAAGTGAGTCACAGGAAAGGCACAAAGCTACACAGAGAAACCCTGTCTCAAGAAAAAAAAGAAAAAGAAAAAGAAAAGAAATGATCACGAACATGAGGAACTGCTCGGACACTCTGGGCAGTGGGGTGCCACAGCGGGTGAAGGCGCTTGTCTCCAGGTCTGATTGATGACTTGCTGGATTCCCAGACTCACATGATCTAAGACAGAACCGACCTCCTCCACGTGTGCACCACGCATGGCACCCAAATACCCCCACAAACATGTAAATGTAAGTAAAAAGGAGCAAAAGATAAACATTACCTTTGGCTTTTTATAGAATCCTGACAAATACCATTTCACAACTTTCTTCAAACGGAAATACGGATTTTCTTCAAGAGCAGCCCTAAAAAAATGGTAAATATAATCATCTAATGCAACCACAAATTCTCTTTCATACTTACTGTGACTTTTACTTGGAAACCTAATTCATGTTTAAATAAACAGTAAAAGAGTCATGTAAATTTACTTCTAGAATACTTTTCTTTGCTGCTGGAGAGATGGCTCAGAGGTTAAGGGTGCTTACTCTTTTCGTAAGGGACCAGAGGTTTTCCAGCACCCTTGTCCAACGGCTCGCCTCTGGCCTCTGTGAGTTATTGCATTCAGGTGCATATACCCACGCCCCCAACAAATAGACACATAATTTTTTTAAAAACTAATAAACTTTTAAAGAATCACTTTTCTCTTTTAATCTGGTTACCTTACCCCATTTTTCTGATTCTTTCATGTACGTCCTGGACACTGCTGAAATGTTTTTGGAAGTTCCAAACCAAAGTGTCCAATATGGGGTTCTGTAGAACCCAGGATTAACAAGGAGCTCTGTGAATAACTCTGATTAAAAAGGAAACACTCTCTGCTTTTCAAGTTGGCTGGAGATGTAATCTCTCAGCTTCCTGCTCAGGCCATCTGCTGCCACAGCTCCCCAAGATTATGGATTCCCATAAGAACTGTAAGCCAAAACACAAATAACCCTCTTCCTTCTACAAAATCAAACATAGACTTTCGAGACTCATGCACTGTGTGGTGCCTTGAAGCCCATCAACAGCTTGATTAGAGGTCCTCAGTCTGACTTGCCAGTGAAGGAGCATCAGTCCCTGCCCACCTGGTTGCATCTAATTTGAACGGTGTTGTAAGAAGTGAACAGTACACAGAAGAGAGGAGAGTAGGCTGACGCAGGCTTCAGATGGAGATTGTGTGGGTTTGCGTGCCTGCTGCGAGGCTCATGTTTCACATTCCAAGTGTGAAGGAAGGGTTAAGATCATTTCAAACCACAGGGTTTTCCCAGTCACAGTCCTTCACCCTTCCTGGATGTGCCAAAATGTCTATCCACAAGGTTTTGCCAGTCCTCCAGTATATGCTGCATTACCAGATGATTCATTAATAAGACCATTTAAGATTCCTCAGCTGTTACCTACCTTGTTTGTTGAGGCAGAGTCTCTCAGTGGCCTTGCTGAGCTCCAGGAAGCCACCTTTGCCCACCTCCCTACTGCTGAGATTACAAGTGCATGCCACCACAGCTTTTTGTTAAATTACTGAGACATTCTAAAACCATGCAGGGATCTTCTATTTCTAGAAGACTCTACTTACTCAGACAGGAAATCTGCATGATAGTAGTAATCTGAAAGTTTATCCAGGAAAGAACGGGGCTCCAAAATAAATGTAGGAAGAACCACCCTGGACAGGTCCATGCCAGGACGGACTTGTTTGAGCAGAGTCCAGATAAGGCTTTTGTTCTCTTCAGACACAGTTTCCGTTTGAGAAGCCTCACCTGCCTTTAACAATTATAACACAGCACCCTGAAACATTTCATCTTTGACAGACACATAGACAAGACACTGACAGATAAAACAGGACCTTCCAGGACTCTCCCAAGCACTATGAAAATGTGCAAACAACCATTTAGGTAATCAAGTCCAGGCTCTAAAAGCACCAGGAGAGCTCCAAGAAGCACCAAAATAACAGCATATGCAAAAGAACCAAAGTCGATTGTTATTTTGTTCAAAAAATTTACGTTTCTATGGAGATAAGGTACCCTAGGCTGCCTGGAAACTTGCAAGCTTCCTGCTTCATTCTCCCAAGTGCTGGGATTACAGGCATGTGCCACCATACCTAACTGTGTAGTTTATTGTTTTATGTGCATTGGTAATAACTGGCAACTTTTCAATTTATGCTACTTCCAATTTACTTTATACCTGGCAATGATATCAAGTAATATCCTATTTCAAAAACACACTTGAAAATGTAAACTTGAAGTTTAGCAGACCACACTGGCATTCGGGTATGTTTTTGGTTGCTTATAAATATGAATAACTTTCACAATACAATTTTGAAGAAACATATGGCATATAAGTATTCTTTGGGGAAAACAATAAGCCAGACAAATAATACCTACAGGTCCACGTGGAGCTTTCTAGAGTTAGTAAGCAGAGAATCTGCCACTAGCCAGTGCTCACCTCGCCCAGCTCCTCGTGGCTCTGCTCCATGTAGGTGGTCTCCTTCAAAGGCTCGATGGGCTCAGGTTCAATGTAGGAATCATCTTGCCTTTCTGATGTGTCTGTATCGCTTTCTTCACTTTTCCCCATCACCTCATTGTCAGATTCATCATGCTCTTGATCATTTTCTTTGTCAGATTTATCCGAATACAGATCTTGGTCCTTAAAGTGCTGTCTTTCAATTTCACTATCGTTCAACCTTGTGGAATACCAACAAAGCGGCTAAGACTACAAATCCATACATTAGAGCACCATGTGGCGTGCACTGGGAACTCACTACGTGCTGTGCACAGTTCTAAGGGCTCTACTTGGTTTAGCTAACGTCATCTTTGGGATTATCCTATCTGGCAATCCTGTTGCTCTTTCCCAGATGAGTGAGCGAAGGCACACAGAAATGAACAGAAGCCTGCAATGGAAGACCAGCTGAGCCTGTGCCTCTCTAACTCTCGTAATGAAATGTTCTCCCAACAGAATGCAGACTGCTTCTTGGTAGGTCCACCCACCTACTGTTTTAACAAATGCTTTTACCAGAAGCAGGATCACCACCACATCTGGTTTGAAGAAAAACACTAAGTCAAGACCATCATGTTCTCAGCTTAGTGAATTATGACTTTCCACTGTAAAGAGCTCCAAAGTCATCCAAAAATAACCTCTTAGAACAAGAAGGAAAACACGCTTTGAGATATATTTCACATTTATCTGATAGGTTTACCTGTGAGCAGAAAAATGACAGTGAACAGTGGAAATGACAATTTCAGCTTAAGGAAATAAGTCAATAGGCCCAAAGTGAAGCTTTAAATGATAAAAAGAGGGAATGTTTTTATACAAGCAATAAAAAAATGCCAGCACCTGAGAAACATCTGTGTATTGCATCCGTTTTGTCAGAGAAATATTATATTAGTATTAGCTACAATGATGCTTCAGGAGACAAAACCCATAAACCAGATATAGTTTCCACTCAAAATGTGTCCACAGGGCCTGGAGAGACAGTACAGTGGTTAAGAGAACTGGCTCCTCTTAGAGGACCCAGGTTCAATTACCAACACCAACATCATCTGTTAACTCCTGTCCCTGGGGGCCTGACACCCTCTTCTGGCATCTGAAGGCCGGCAGGAATGGGATGCTCAGACATAAATGCAGGCAAAACATTCACACACATAAAAATGCTTCATATATGGCAGGCAAGAGCCAGTTCCGTTATAAAACATGCTAAGAGAGGAACAATGGAGGAGAAGATGTATCTCATTGTGTTGAGGCAAGAGAGCTTCACACGGGATCTTGAAATGGGATTATGACAGAAGGAGACACAAGAAGTAGAAACCCTTCTTAATGCAAGGTACACTGTGCACAAAGACAAAGCAGATACTCCATTCACTTGTGCCTGGAAAAAAGAATAATTCAAACTGGCTAGAATAAAGAAAATAAATCTTTATGCCTGATTTATAGCAAGTAAATTAACTTTAAAGGCCTATAATAATCATATAATATAATAAGCCTTATAATAATAAGACAGGCAAATCTCAACACTATACACATTACTAAGGTAGTAGAAATAAATGACAACCAATTTAATGAATAGGACAGACTCCAAAAGCATTATCAAGTAGAGGCAATAGCCACTTACTGGAAGTTGTCACCACTGTGGAGATTATTAGCACGCAGTAAACCGTACAGAGTCACGTGTGAGTTATCTGATGAAATGCTCAGGTCATGCTCCTTTCCTTCCCTGATCATTGTACGTTTAAGAAGACTAGAACATTTCAAAGCCAACTCCAAGGCATCCATCCAGCACCTTCCTAGAAGAACATGGGTTTACAAGCAAGAAAATTAATGAAACCAGCATTCATTTAATTTAACCCTCTTACCTCTAAACATATTGTTTCTTTGAGAAACTAGCACTAGAAGAGTTAATTTAAATATAAAATCTTGTCCGGATTTTAATGCAATCTTCTTTAATAAATGCTTTTTAAACAATAAGCATTTTAAAATTACAATAAATAGGAGACAGAATGTATTATGGAAGCATATCTAATCTAAAACAAACTTTTTTTTTTGGTCTGGAATTTTTTTTTAACTTTTTTTTTTTTTATTATATTTGTGTTTTAATTTTACACATCAGCCATGGGTTCCCCTGTCCTCCCCCATCCCGTCCCCATCCCCACCTTTCCCCGACCCCCTCCCCTCCTTTCCCATCTCCTCCAGGGCCAAGACTCCCCTGGGGATTCATTTAAACCTGGTGGATTCAGTACAGGCAGGTCCAGTCCCCTCCTTCCAGGCTGAGCAAACAAACTTTAGAATGCTAACATACAATTTTAAAGTATCGAACAAGGGACATAGAATACACTGAAAAGAGTAGGTTTCTACTATAAACTAACTGAAACAATGTTCCCTGGTTGACAAGAGCCCTATCCCCAGGCTTAGTATCCACTCTATGTCCATGTAGGAAAAGATTTTGTTAGCATGCATTAGTCGAGAACAGGCTGTGCTGTGGTATTGTCTCGTGTGCTCTAATGGACAGAGACCATATCCACCCCACCCCTCTTAACAACTCCTCCACTGCCTTTCCTTCCTAACACTTGCTTCTACTCTCACTTTGTCTCTGCTGTTTTATTTACATCCCACATATAGAGAAAACATGCAGCACCCATCTTTCTGAGCCTTGGCTGTTTGGCTGAACACAAAAATTCTAAGCCAAGAAAATACTTATACAATGCTATCATTAACTGCCGTGACTGTCGATATTAATAGCTTTCTTTTATAATTTAAAGTTGTAACAGTGGAATTATGAAATATATTAATATATTTAAGCACTGTTAAAATCCATACATAATTGTTTCAAAATCTGGCAGAAAATTAAACCATATAAAACATTTTCATATTGAAAGCTCACGTCTATATTTTAATATAAACAGTAATTCTCCAGTATAATAAGAGTCAGTACTGAAAGGTTGTAAGATTTCCTACATCAAACTAATCTAAACTATAAAGGCTGACAGTAAAGAAAGATCCATTATCACTTATTTTAAGTTACGCTGCATATTTATACGTGTGTGTGTGTGTGTGTGTGTGTGTGTGTGTGTGTGTTGTGTTTTGCTCTATTATTTGCAAAATGAATTATATATCTGGCTACAGGTAGGTTGTTGATAAGGTTACTTGTATTTTGCTGTCTTACATCAAATCAAATCAAATCAGTGTTATGTGCTCCACAACTGTTACTGTATGACAGCTCACAGGTTGACTATCTCTCTTCAAATGACAGTGTTTAATGAAGAAAGACAAAGAAAATACTATTAAGTCCCAAAGCATTGCTGTGTCAGTGGAGAATGAGAGAAACCCTGAGCTGCAGACAGTGTGCAGTGACATGTGTCTTTCCTATTAGAGTTCTTCGTTGGCAAAGCTAGGAATGTATTTAGCATTCTACAAAGTTTATGGTTACAGTATTTTGCTTCAAGTGTTCTACAAAAATGTGACTTCCTCCAAGGTTAACACAAAGTAATACATAAAATAATCCCTGAAAATGAGAGCGAGTCCATCAAAAAGTATTTACCATCTGACTCTGAAGTCGCTCGGATAATCAAGTAACTGCTAGGTAAGGGTTGAGTTATGGATCCCACTGCTTCGCCCTTCGGACCCTTAATAAGAAAACAGATGGTACAGGGTAAGTACTGTGATAGACCAACAATAAGTTAGCATTATTATTTGTATCAGATGTGGGTTAGATCAGGCACAATTATAATCTAAAAGCAAACCAGCTTTAATTACGTCTGTCTTAAGAATGCCAATTTTAATATTCAAGGATTCTTTCCCAACAAATATGCCTCTGTAATAAAGTTGAATAAATGATAACATTTATCACTTAAATATTATCTGTAAATAGTTCTCATATACTAAAGAAAAAACCTAATATTTAATACACTGACACAATTACAAAGAATATCTATTTTATAATACGAAATACAGTATTTCTACAAGCTTGAAAAAAGTCACTGGAAATATAATTCACTAGATAAAGGAAAATGAATTTTGACTAGATCTATGAGAAAATAAGGATACACTTTATAATCAATTACTATCTGTTTTAAAGACTAATCTCAAAAACTTACTTTTTCTGAACCAAGAAAGAAAAGAGAATTGCTTCATTTACTGTGGTTATTTTTTTTATTTTTTAATAAAAACACTAGAACCTAGAATCAAACTACTTAGATTTTAATCTTTTCTCTACTGGGAAAACTACTACAGCAAAGACCTCGGGATTCAATTTTCTCTGTATCAGGAGAGATCTGTATCCTTCTACTAAGTGTGGGGATGAAATAACAGACTCCCTGCAAAACACATTATCCATGGGTTAAGTTCTTCAGTTTGTAGATCGTCCACATGTGTTGTTCACATAGTAAGAAAACCTAAAATTTACCATACTAATACAATTTTAATGTTAACAAGAATTTCCATCCTTTAGGTATCCGGTAGTTGGACATTTAATTATAACTCACTAGTAAAAAAAATTGAATTCCAAAACAGAAATAATCCCGTAATACTAAATTTATTCTTCAATGAATCTAGACTACTGTGACAAAAAGCCCAAATCCTTTCCTAGGGACATCAATATTGCCTGGTCTACAGTTAGTCCTTTATTCAAGGTGAACTTATTAATCACCTTAGAGACAAAAGCAATGATCTCGCAGTTAAAACTTAAGATTTGGGGCTGGAGAGACGGCTCAGTGGTTAAGAGCACTGACTGCTCTTCCAGAGGTCCTGAGTTCAAGTCCCAGCAACCACATGGTGGCTCACAACCACTTGGATTGAGATCTGGGGGCCTTCTTCTGGCCTGCTGGGACACATGCAGGCAGAATACTGTATACATAATAAAGAAATAAATCTAAAAAAAAAAAAAAAAAAAAACCTTAAGATTTGGTCATCTGGTTAATGTAAACTACATTGTTCATGGTTTGTAGAAGTTCTTGATGATTAATCAGAGAACGCATTTCTGTTTCCTGCTTATTGCTGGTGTTACAGCACGCAGGGATCAAACTGATACTTTCAGTTATAAGAATTAGCTCCCTGTCTTTAAGGACAGCCACATCTCCTAAGAGCAAGTAGGAGGCTTCTCCTCCCAGGCATCCACCACGCACCCCCATCACTACAGGGAAGGCCACAACAGTGTGTCCGCCTCTGTTCTAGGCAGCCATTCTGATGAAGAATGAATCAGCCAACATCACACAAAGTTACAAACAAGAAGTAGATAGGACCCATAATTAAGGAAAAAGATAAATGTAATCTTCAATGACAAAAGAGAAAATAAGATGTAATATACTGGGGAAATGTTCTCAGGAAAGTTGTTTCAGGTCTTAAAAGCAAGCAAAAGGTTCTTTTGGTATCCAACTGAGTACAGCTAGAGACAGAAGGATAAATAAGGCTATGGAAGACACAAACAATTTATGAGTCCTGTCCAAGGACACGAGGTAATTGGTTGACTTACCTTACCTCTGCCACTTGTACCTCTTACCTCAACAAGTGCTCACATACCTTCACTGCCCAAATAGACTGCTCCAAAGGATGGAAGAGCTTGAAGCAAAAGCCATCCTTTTTTGATGGCCGTTCAATGATCTCACAGGCATTCAGAAGGACTGTGCCAACCCACTGGCCATTTTTCTGTGTTTTATAGATCAGAAGCACCCCAGGCTTCAGCACACACCACAACTTGGTCCAGCTCTTCAGGGTGCCACGAATCTACAGAAAAACATACTTATTTTTAAGATTGGCATCTCTCTAGATGTCAGAGGAATAAGCTAAATCATGGTTTAATCTAACGTGATATTGCACATGAACTGACACTGAATGGGTCTTTAGTTAAAAGGCTACTTCACAGCATGCAGTGCAGACAAATGTGGAGCCAACATGGCCCCTGATTCTAAGTTGTTCAAACTGTCATAGAATGGTAGGCCAAAGTTTCCAAATTATACAATAAGTAGAATCTGAATTGCCTTCATCACCTCAGGGGTCATTAAAATAAACTTCCATAGTACTGAAATTATTTTTTTTGTAGCAGTTGTTACAAATGATTTATGGGAATAAGTGATTATTCTGCCTTTTCTAATTTTCCTTTCTGAACACTTTTGGCACATCAAGACCTTCCCTTAAATCTTTGGGAAACAACAGGAAGAAGGAACCTCTACACAACCAGAGAGTTACCTAGTCCTCACACTGCACTCCTTAGGTAACTGCTCCAGCTGGTACCTAAGGTGCGCTATATAAATGACTAGGAAGAAGCCTTTAAATGTAAGCACACTACTTATTTTTATGAAATGTTTCAAGAAGCAAAATGGGCAGAACCACAGTAATCTCAGGATACAAGATGTTACGGAGACTCTGGAGCCAGGAATAAAAAAAGAGAAAAATATTTAAGAAAAGGGGTGTGTGTGTGTGTGTGTTTGCGCGTGCGCACGCTCGCATGCATACATCTCTCTCTATAAAAGAGATGGTAAGCAAAAAGAATCAAAGGAAAGATAGTTACCCTGACACATAACACACTTGATCTTGGAGATGAGACAACAGAAAAGAGACAACCGTCAGAAATGAAGGTAAGGTTTAAGAGGCCAGCCACAGAGTCAGGTGTGATAGTGAATATCTATATAATCCCAGCATGGAGATGCTGAGGCCAGAGGACTGCCATGTGTTCAAGGCCAGTTGGGGTTACTACAGAGATGTGGTGATATTTTATTTGTGCTGAAATGTGGTGATTTTTTTGGGGGGGGTGCTTTAATAAATAAAGCTTACCTGAAGATCAGAGGAAAAAGCCAGCCACAACCCAGAAATCATGCAATGTTAACACACGCTCTTAATCCTATCACTTGGCACGCAGGGATCTGTCTGGATCTCTGTGAGTTCAAGGCCACACTAGAGAACAGAGCCAAGCATTGTGACACATGCCTTTAATCCCAGGACCAACCATAGAGTTCTGGAGGTCTGTACAGACAGGAAGTGACAGAACTGGCCAGGAAGAGGAAGTGATGTAGCTAGACAGAGAGCAAATCAGATGGCAGAACAGCACGGCATATAAGCCTGGGTAGACAGGAAGTCACTCTTTGGAAGCTGTGGAGTTGGTGAGGTGAGGGCGGCTGTGGCTGGTCCTATCCCTCGGATCTCTCTAAGGCTTTCATCCCTATGTGTTACTCCGTGATTTTATTTGATAAGACTATTCAGAAACTGTACACATAGCAATACCATGTTTCAAAATAACAAAGTGGGTGGGGGTGGGGGGAGTGAAGCATGACCCTTCCACCCTAAGAATGTCTGGGGACTTGGAGAGGAGGAGTTTGGCTCTGGAAAAGAAAAAAGTGGGATCCAGAGCTAATACGTTTTTCAGAAGAGACAAGGTAAGTCGGGATTTATCTCCAGCACAAAACTGAAGAAAACCCTTGTTGTATCGGAACTGCGTACAATCATGATTAGGGTTCTCACTGTAGCAGAAGAACTTTAATGTTTCTAGGAATCATTTGGTAACAGTTTTGCCAACTCAAGGAAAAAGAAAGCCCTTAGGACTGTGGTAAATGTCAGACGCCAGGGCTTCCTGGGAGGAGGTCTGACACGTTCACTTCCAAAGGTGGGAGGAAAGATTCCTGCAGCTATCCCTCAGGAACGACTGGGAAAGACCACAGAGACTGGGGTGAGAAAAACAAAGAACAACAGCAGCGTGTACTAGACAGTGCTTCGCGGGGCAACGTCTCCATAACTTGTCCTCATTTTGTCCTAATAACACAAACTCCAATCTGCAATAATACCTGATGATAAGTGGAATAGCATAGTTTTATAAAGCGTTATATTAGACAGCACAGTACCACACTAATCAAAATGTCTTTTTAACAGATTTGCGGCCCATATGTGATGCTCCTAGAGTTCCTTTTTGTGAAGAGTGGCATACAGAACACAAAACACTTTCCCTCTCACTGAGAATGTAGCTTATTTTGTGTTCAACTTTCTCATCCCAGTGAGGAAGCACTCAGCGAGAGTTCAAACCCAAGCCCTGACCTTCAGCCAGTCGGCCATGACAATGACAGAGGGGTCTGTGATGGTGCTGAGCAACTCCTTCGTGGCTCTCTTCTTCTCTTCACGGTAATTTTTCTTTTGTACCTAAGTCATCAGAAATAGAAACAGAACACTCAGGAGAGGAAACACCTTCTTAGAACTCCAGGATTTAAGATAAACAAATGGACAGGAGCTTTTGACCACACAGGTGGGAATCCGGTTTCCATGACCACTAGTCAATCCTCCACACCATTTTAAATCACTTTTATCCTTTCAGATACAATCTGAAGAAATGCACAGCTTCTGGGTTTTGAAACGCATAAAAATCTCCCACTTGATTTTTTTGTTCGTTTGTTTTTCTTTTTTGAGACAAGGTTTCTCTGTGTAGACCAGGCTGTCCTAGAACTCAGAGACCCACCTGCCTCTGCCTCCCAAGTGCTGGAATTAAAGGTGTGTGCCACCCCTGCCAGCTCTGGATTTCTGTTTGTTTGTTTGTTTGTTTGTTTGTTTGAAGAATTTCTATGTCTACCATATTTTTTTAACTGTGCTACAGGATTTCCAGCATAAATAAAATATTGGTAGTGTTAACATGGACTGCATTGGTGAACTGTTATTTTTATAAACTCATATCTATAATATCACTTCATTTAATGACCACAATAAGCTTTTCAAGTAGAGTTATTATTAGTCTCATGGCATCCAAGAACACTGAAGCAGAGAAAGCAATGTGCCCAGAACCACAGCGCTATCAAGGTGTGAAGCAGGGTCCCAGCAAAGGCAGACTGGCTTCCAAGGCTGTGATCGACATCGCCAGGCTGGTTTTTCCTACCGCATCTCTCCCTGGTAGCAATCTTCTCAGTTACTTCCTAGCTTTTGTTTCTTATGCTGCACCTGCTCCCACATGGAAGATGTGCCCTTTTGTTTTACTAAAATCTAAGACTGAAATAATTAAGAAAAACAATTACAAGATCAATTTGTTCAAAACACTGTTTTACTTTCATAGATAAATTACTTCTATGAAATAACCCAAGGAAGCAGAAGTGAACTAATAGTTTTATTACTGTCTTGTTATTTGAATGGGGAAAGAATAATAACCTGCTAGTGTCTGTATTTTTTCTTAAATGGTAAGATGAAAATCTATCAAAGTTAAAATTGAGATTACATACACATAATAAAGTTTAACTATTATGCATCTCTAATGCCTTAGACCTATGGGCTTTTTTTTTTTTTTTTTTAGATTTTATTTACTTTTGTGTATGGATGTTTTTCCACCCCACACGTATATCTGTGTATCACATGCATGCAGTGCCCATAAAGGCCACAGGTAAGTCCATCAGATTTACAGAGAGCTGCTAGCTGTCATGTGGATGCTAGGTACTGAACTCGGGTCCTCTGGAAGAACAGCCACTGAGCAATCTCTCTGTCCCCCTGGGAGACTGCCAATACAGATGCACACAGGACCATCCAAGAACAAAGACAGTTGAGATGGATCAGCAGGAACCAGAACCAGTAGCGAGCAGTGTGTCCTGTAGGCTCCAAGTTCTATGGCCGTTCAGGAAGGTAGCCCCAACACTACACATTTCTTAAGAGAAGTTAAAAATCTGGACTTTTATTGTCTCAAAATTTAAAACATGATTAAAGTCAAACAAAATACATATTCCTATGGGCCTGGTAATTAGCGAACTAATTTAAATGGATGCCAGAAACACCCCCTGGGTGTTCCACACACAATTAGGTGCTCACTCTACTGTTAAAGCTGTGAGGAGACACTGACCCCTGAGCCTGTGCTTTGGCTGGCTGTGGCCTGAAATGGTGTGCTCTGGGACAGTTGTCAAAAACTATCACCTGCTGACCTCACAATACCACAAGAACATGAATGCTGTTCATGAGTGCTTGCCTTTCCAGCCCCTGGAGTTCTTCCTTCCCCTTTGGGGCACACACAGAGGTACTTTGTATTAGCCCACGTCAAAGGCACATATAAAGCACAATGTGACCAGATCAGGGAGTTCCACCAGCCCGACCGTCCAAATGTAAAGGGGACAGGAAAAGCCCACAAGGCCTCAATCCCACAGGAACAACTACAAACAACAGGAAAGCTGGGAGCAGGAGAGGTGGCCTTCCCCAGGGAAGACACCCCAAGTGGCTATCCAGTGCCAAATGGTCAGCCTTGAAAACATACCCACAAGTCACATTCTATATGGACGGAGTAGATTATATTAAGGAATACATATACACACACACAATAACAATTAAAAAAAGAAGAGGCCATGAATTTAGGAGAGCAGGGAAGGGCATATGGGAGGTTTTGGAGGGAGGAAAGGGAAGAGAGAAATATTGTAATTATAATCTTAAAAAAAGCTTTAAAAAGTAACTACAGAAACTAACCTTAAGAGACTCTTTCTTAGTGAGCTTACTCGAGGTTGAACTGTCCTTTTCTGAGCCGTTATAAAGTTTGGATTCAGACTGAGATGAAAATGAAATAAAGAGACCATCAAAACTTAAATTTATCTTACATACCACATAAACTTAATGCTATGTTGCTCACACACTTCCCATTTGCTGCTATGAATTAAGCAAATAAAGATTTTCAATACAAGGCTTCCCCTACTTGGTATTTGTGTTAACACACACACACACATATACACACACACACACACACACACACGCACGCACGCTCAAAAATTAATCTGCAATGTGAAGTTATTATTTCTAAATTTACAGTGTATTTCTCAGAATATTTTTAAGAAAATATATACACCCACACTACCCGCCACCTCATCTCCTCGGATCTTCAAAAACTAAGACTAAGCCACTTTAATTGTCCAGTGCTTCAACATCAATACTCCCAGGATCTATCTTCTCCCACCTTTCCAATGGACTGAAATTATGATTCATGACAAAAGGTATAGGTTCATAGTTTATAGTAATTTAATCTTTATAAAACCTTAAAAATTGAACAGCACATGTTTTTATATTCATTTTACATGATCAAAAAGAGAGGCTCAGAGAGGTTGAGTAGTCACAATCAACAGCAACCAAAACCCAGGCCTCCTGATCCTGTGCCCATAATCTTTCACTAGGTTGCAAGAGCACACATTTGCAAGCCATTTCTATAAATCTCCGGACAACAGTATCCATCTACCTCTTCAGAGTCCTCTAATTTTTCACTGTTACCATTGTCAGACACAGGAAACATACCAGCAATCTCAGCAATACTCCTAGGATCAAGGATTACATGGGACCTGATCCAAATGGTGGCTTTCAATTGTTAAACGACCAGACCTGCAGCATCACTAGCTCTAATCAAAGATAAAAAGGCTTGAATACAAACTCCTTCCCATGGTGACAGCACCAAGTTATTCACGGGTAATAGCAGTGTACCAGCTGAAGAAAAGGAATGAGTTAAACGTTTTTTGATAAACCAACTAAATGAAAATGTCATGAGAGCTTATTTTTCTTGTCTGTGGTTGGTATGAAGTACTTTCCATAAATGGGGAATGAATGGGGTTATGATGATGGTAGTGACTGCAGATACTTTTCAGTGCAGAAGACAGACATCAGCCTGATCAAACGTTGACACTGCTGGCCTAACTTGGCTTGAAATACCCTATTGTTAGCTCTCGTGATGACAACATACACTGTGATACCAAAACAATTTAGGAAGAGTGCATGTTAGATATACTATCTAATGAAGAACACTCAGACTGCTGGCCTGAATGTTGATGAAGTTGATGGTTGCTTATCATTCACAAAGTACTGTGCTAAACACTGTGTATGTACCACTTCACTTTATGCCTAAAGCAACCCTGAGACAGTACCCTAGATAGTATCCCCTTTACTAATAAGGAGACTATACCTACAAACGAAATAAATCTCTCTCCCCGAATCATACAGACACCAAATAGATAAGCAGGACTTTGTATCTTGAGCCTCAGAATTAGTAACTGAGTAATCTCACTATATTGGTTTATTGCTTTTAAAAGCTCCTCATATAGTATAGCAACCAGAATCAAGTGGAAAACTTATCTTTATAAACAAGAGAAAATTCGCCCCCCAACAACTCCAAGTGACAAGGTCTGGTTTGGTTATTACAAGATTGCACTGTCACAGGAATAAGCAGGCTAGAAGCATGTGGGACTGGCAATCGGGACACAGGCACCTTCAGCAGACTCTGACATACTGAACAGTCTAGCTGTGGAAAACGGTGAGTCAAACATCACTACCTCAGCTTTCTGAAGCAGCACCTTATTTTTCTTAACCTTTGGTGTTGGGGTTGAACCTATGGCCTCTTGCACGTGCCAACAATTGCTCTACTGTAGGCACTACACCCACAACTCCCTTCTTCCTTTTTGAAATTTTGATATATTTTTCTTTTTTCTTTTATTCAGAGCTGAGGACCGAACCCAGGGCCTTACTGAGCTGAATCCCCAACCCCTTTTGAAATTTTGAAAAAGGGTTTTACTAGACTGCTCAAGCTGGCCTTGAACGCACAGTCCTCCTGCCTCAGCAGTCTCCTAAGGAGCTGGAGTTCCAGGCATGTCCCACCAGGCCTGAATTAACACACTTCAACAAACTGGAAAACACGACGTCTTTATTTCTTTGTTGAAGACATTCACTAGAGGAGGCTTCTCTTCCTTCAAACATGAGTGGTTACCAGCTTCATAATGACCACAGGTTTTTAATACATAGAATTTCTTTATTTAACTGTTTTATTTATTCTTCGTGTCTTTCACATCATGCCTCCCTATCCCACCCCTCTCCCTCCCCGCCAGAATAAAACAAAATAAAATTTAAAAGGAAAAGAGGAGAGAAAGGGAAATCTCATCATAGAAGCTGCAGGGTGGCACAGTGAGCCACACAGCAAACCCCTTTATCTGTACATTTTTCCATGCAGGTGTTCTTCACAAAGAATTGGTCTGGTTCTAGGTCCCTGGTCTCTGCGACACCATTGATGACGCTGGGCCCTCACTGGGACTCTACCTGGACATCTGTTGCTGCCCTGTGTCATGGAGATCCTGCAGCCCTGGGTCCAGAGGACTGACCCCACTCCTGTGCTCCAGCAGATGACAGATGGGGTGAGCACTGGGGGTGGGCTAACACACAGCCCTGGTTCCGGGCCTGGAGACAGGGTTGGTCAGCCTGCCAGCTCTCCTGTCTTCACCACCAGAGTGAATCCCTTGCAGCATGAGCAAGGGGCGGGGCCAGTTCTGCTTTCAGTTCCCCCACACCTACACCTTCAGGGCCAGCTCTACTGTGCTGCCCAGGAGAGGTATAGGGGCCACTCTCCTGAGCCCACAGCTGAAGAGGGGCAGGCAGGCTCTCCCACCTGCCTCAGGTGCTATGCGTAGGACTGGGGAGACACAGGGTTGAGCATTTCCCTCCCCCCACACCGCCTCCAGACAGATGAACAATGGGGACAGCTCTCTCATGCTCTTAACTTCAGGGTTGGCTCACTCACACCTCCGACTACAGGGTCAGCTCTACTGTGCTGCCCAGGGAAGTACAACACTCTGCTCTCCAGAGTGCTGCAGCTGGTGGGTGCCAGAGACAGCTCTCCCACCTGCCTGAGGCGTTTTTTTTGTTTTGTTTTGTTTTGTTTTTTTGGTTTTTGGTTTGTGTGTGTGTGTGTGTGTGTGTGTGTGTGTGTGTGTGTGTGTGTGTGTGTGTGTAGGGGCCATCTCTCTCCGGCCCACAAATTTTCTTGAGTCTGTTAAATGGCTTTTAGAACACTGGCATGCCCTCGCCCCACCCCACCCTCCCATACACACTTAACTATTACGGCCTTACAGGCTATTCGACTTCAAGAAGCTATTGATCTCTCAGGTCTTAATGTCCTCATTAGTAAAATATCCTCATTTACGGCTAACTCACAAGGCTGCTTTGGGGATTAAGTAAGGTAACACACATGAAGTATTTAACATAATACTTGGTATGTGCTCTGATTCAGGTTTCTAATTGTAGTCAAAATCTACCTTTCAGAGTAAGGCCTTAATGTAGAAGATGTCTTGTCATTTCCTTTAGAAACTACAAAACACTACATTTATAAGGAACAATAGTAAGTTACTGTGATTACAAAAGTACTTTGGGTTGGAAAGGAATTTTAAACACTCAGGTAAGCATATCTTTTTCAAACAAATAGTAATAACTTATGAACTTATAGGCAGATCCATAGATGTTGGAGGATCAAGTTAAGGGATCTATGTTACAAAAACCTCTTATCCTAGCAACAAGATTCCCTTATCTTACTACACAAATTACTCATAATGGCCATTCCTGTCATGGACATGAGATATTTAAAAATGCTGTTTGGGTAATGGAGATATCTTGGCCTTTAAGAGCACTGGCTGAGTACTGGCTGATCTTCAAGAGAACCAGAGTTCAATTCCCAACACCCACATGGTGTCTCACAACTGTCTGTAACTCCAGTTCCAGGGGATCCAAAGCCCTCCTATGGCTTCTCTGGGCACCACACATATGGTACACAGATATATATCCAGGCAAAACACCTACACACAATGTTTAAATTTTAAATTTGTTCTCCTGAAAAACTTGCAGAAGAATAAAAAACGAGTAGGTATACATTAGCATATTTAAGAACAATCTAGTGCCTATAGACCTCTTGAAAAACAGCAGGATAAGTATAATGTTACCAATCCCAAAGGTTCCCATGTTAAGGGCTGCTCACTCTAAGTTCTGCTTGTTTCTCCAGGACAGGGTCACAGAGAGCCAGATTGCTCATCAATTCACTACGTTTTAGTTGTCTGACCCGGCAGCCACTAGCCATGTCGTTACTGAGCATTTGAGATGTGCCTAGTATAATGGAGACTTTAACTTCCTTTAACTTCATTTTAAAGGTCAACACTCTAAATATTCTTTTATACAAGGCATAGGTGTAACAAGGCACATGTCTGTCTTAGTCATTAGTGTCCATCAGCGTCTGCAAAGTTTGGTTCCCTAGTCCCTTCCCAATCCCTACAACTACACAGTCTTGGCACATCAGTCTTGGTGTTTATGTTTTAAAGCTTCTGAGCAGGGATATTCCTACACCATATATTCGATGATTCTGGTACTAAGTGTGTAAAAGTAAACTTTAAAAAATAATTCTACTCTATTTCTAGCTATAGTGCTTGGGGTACACTTTTCTTTGATTTTTAAAAATTACAGGTTATATGCCAGGCGGTAGTGGTACATGCATTTAATTCCAGCACTTGGGAGGCAGAGGCAGGAAGAGCTTTGTGAGTTCAAGGCCAGCCTGGTCTACATCGTAAGTTCAAGGAAACAGAGAAACTCTGGCTCACAAAACACCACCCCCACCAAACCAGGTTATATAAAATGCCCAGCACACAGTGCTCTTAAACACAGCATCTGAGCAATCTGCTTATTTTAAGATGAAGGAAACGACAGGACAAGTACAGAGACACCAAGAAGAATCTCAGCAAACAAGCCTGAGGGCTGCCCCTCATTCCCCTCTCTGCTGGGGGGTTTTGTCAACTGAACACAAACTAGAGTGGCCCAGAAAGAAGGAGAATTACGGCCATCAGATTGCTTGTGGGCATTTCTTGATTACTGACTGACTGCAGAGGGCCCAGCCCACTGTGGGCAGTGCTGCCTCTGGACTGGTGGTCCAGGGGTATATAAGCAAGCAGCATTTCTTCAGTTTCTTCTTCAGTTCTCGCCTCCAGAGATCCTGCCCTGACTTCCTCAGTGACGGACTGTGACGTGGACGTGTAAGCCAAATAACCCCCCACCCCCACCCCCACCCCCGAGAGCTGGCTTGGTCAGTATTTTATCACAGCAATTAAAAGCAAACTAGAAAATTCTCTTTATTTGTTTGTTTCTTCTTAATGGAGCTGGGAACCGAACCTAGAACATTGCATTCTAGACAAGGAGTGTGCAACTAGTTCAGACCCTTTTGTTATCCTTTTTGCTCAATCATACCTGTACTCTCCATCAAACCAAAACATAAAAATAGACAGGATTCCTATTTGGTTTCTAGGGAAGGGTTGTCTTCATTTCTGAAGGCTCCAACATTACATGGCACCGAATGTTAAATAAATATGCATATTTTTATCTTGTTAATATGCCTGTTATCTGGGACTCAGCTATGAACCTTGCAATGAGTAAGAAAAGAAATGTTACGTACTACAAGTCACTGGAACTGGGAGATGCTCATTTGGCAAAACACTTGCTTGGAAAGCATGAGGTCCTTGACTTAGATCCCCAGAACCCACAGAAAATAGAGGCAGGGCGGGGACAGGCATGACCACGATGTGTGCTTGTAATTCTAATGCTAAAAAGTCGGGAGGCAGATTCTCTGGGGCTGGCTGTAGATAGTCTCACCTACTTGGTGAATGAATTCCAGCCAATGAGAGACCCTGTGTATTAAAAACAAGATAGATAGTGCCTAGGGAAAAACAGTCATGGTTTTTCTTGTGGCTTCCATATGCACATATGTACACGTGTCTGCACACATGTACATATGTACCGGCACACATACGCCCAATAATACAATGTTAACTATGAATAGTATGGACAAAGCATGCATCAAAACACTATATGATCCTCTCAACTATTCCTAAGAACAGGAGAAGAACACATAGGGCAGGGGGAGCAAAGGATGCTGCTGTAAACAGCACAGAGTCAGTTCACTGGGCTAAGGAGGAGAGTCTTCCAACCACTGAAGTCGATTCCAAAGTCTCTATGAAAGCTCTTGTTGCTGCTACTAAATCTTACCAGAAAACAAGTCAAAAGTCAAATCCCTTGACAAATTTCGAAAACTCACTCAACTTTTATCTATCTATAGAAGGCCACCACATCATTATAGTGGTGTTTTTAAAAATACTGATTTAGAATAGCCATGCCCTGTTTTAATTATAGGATAGCACTACAAAGATCTTTGTTCATTATCTGGTAAATGTATGTATTTTGACTGTCACATAAATACATTTAAAATAGTTAAAGGTGTTTGGTTAGAATGACGAAGCCTGAAACGTCTCTGAATGGCACTCTCAGATTCCAGTTTGAGAAGTTCTTGTAGCCCACATACCAAAGCCAGTGTCACCAAAGGGAGCAACAGTGACCAACCAGAACTTTCCAAGCACTCAACAGCACCTCAGTCAGTCCAAGACCTTTATACTTCCCACGTATACTACACGGTTCAACATACCAACATCAAAATTCCTATAATTTCAGTCCAGTACCCCCTTTTGAATGTAGGGAAACGTCCTACCACATATTAGGAACAATTTACCTACCTTGCTCTTTGACATTGAAAGTGAAGAGTCATCTTTATTTTGAGAAATATCTTCTTTTCCTCTTTCAAAACCTTTGGGGGAAATGTCAATATTCAATTATTACAACTTTTGAATATACAATCATTAAACATAAGAACAAACACGAGCCATTCAATTTAGACATACTTGATACTCATCTGTGCTTACAGAGCTCGGACTACTATAGCTTACCATCAACTCAGAGCATTTCTTTAAAATGAAGGTGGAGCCAAGCTAGATTCTGAGGGGTTTTAAAGGGGGCAGGAGCCTGGAGAGATGGCTCAAGGGTTATGAGCACTTGCTAGTCTTCCAAAGGTCCTAAGTTCAGTTCCTAGCACCAACATCAGGCAATTCACAACTGCTTGTAAGTCCAGCTCCAAGGGATCTCTCCCTCCCTTCTGGCCTCTGCACCCCCAAACACATGGCACTCATCAATTCAGTCAATCACATGAACACGCTAAAATATGAAAAGAACAAAGTTGGGAAGTGGAGGGAGGAAGAAGGGTGTGTATCTGGGAAGAGCTGGGGGGCCTGGAGGGTGAATATGATCATATGTAGAACTATATTGTGTGCACTGTGAATCTCTCAAAGAATAAAAATAAGGCTTTTATTTTAAATTAATGCAGAGAGAAGCAATCAAAAGTTCCCCGAGTCCACCAATGTCAAGCTGAATACTGTTTTTGTGCTACTCGACCAAAAGCAATGCCACAGACATGCTAGAAATGCTCTCTACTACTCAAGATACATCCATCCCCAGAACACTAGTGAGCTGATCTAACTTTTCTGACTGTCAAACTGGGATGACATTCCAGAAGGTCTAAAGACAGGTGGGAAAATAACTCCTCGCTGAAGGAGAAATCAGAGAGGGAGAAGGCACAGGAGAGGACACGGGGCGGGAGGGAAAGAAAGAATATCAAAAGAAAGGGAGAAAAGGGGGGGAAGGCAGAGGTGAGGGACTCAACCAACCATCCATCCATCCATCCATCCATCCATCCACCCATCCATCCATCCGGTCCTGGTGTGGGGCAGGGGCCTGCAGTACCAGCTATTGGGGAGGCTGAGGCAGGAAGAACAGCTGAATCGGGGAGCTCAAGACTAGATGGGGTAATACAGTGAGACATCATCTCTAGTAATGTGTTTGATATAAGAATTAGATGAGTGTGTATATAAACAGTGGGCACAGAAATTTGCATGTAGCTTACACTGCATTAATGTTGACCCTTATCATTTCTAAATAGTCTAAAAGCAGGAATCAAGTTCATCAACAGGGCTGGAGAGGCTGCGGTGAGGAGCATGTGTTCTTGCAGAAAGCCACATGGTGGCTCCCAACCATCTGTAATTTGAGTTCCAGGAAACCCAACTCCCTCTTCTGACCTCTGGGAAATACGGCACACACAAAGTACACATACATACATAAAGGCAAAAGGTAGACATACAAATAAATAAATCTAAAAATAATGAAAACGTTAAATGCATGAACACAGTGGGACAAACATGCCTGTATCCCAATTCAAATATAGCCTTATCCAAAGAGCAATTCAGTTATTACTGCAAGAGTCCCATTAGCGAATTGACAATTCTGAAATCTGTGAGGCAGGTGCAGATGATACAAAACTTAATAAAGTTCCTTTTACTTCTAAGGGCAGGTAATATTAGCTATTCCCTATACTGACTCTGCCTATACATCACCAAGCTGTATCAACAACAGAACCAATGCCTGAAGCATTTCAAAATAATTTTTAACACATCAATGATAATATAATTTATTCTCCTTGGGATTTATAATTAAAAATGTATTTGATTCAGATATTTTAACTAAATTAAATCTGTAGTATGAGAAAATATTTCTCTAGAAAAAGTAAAGATTACTCAGCTCCAATATAGCGAAGGGGAAATTTTCATGAATGCAACATGGATTTTCAGATGAAAACTTATAGGAATTTGGGACTTGAATATAAAGTACACCAAAAGTTACAAAATTAAACTTGAAAATTTTAAAATGTATTCAAAGCAACAAATACAGCAATTAAGAATTCTCAATACTAATGACTAACATAACTTCAAAGACCCTCTAAATACACACAGGAAAGAACACATTCTCCATAAGTACAACTTTGTAAATAGAAAAACAATTCTTCTTTTGCTTTCACATGAATAGAATTCACTTTCTCCAGTGTTGTTTTTGTGTCCGCTCAATCAATAGAAACCTATTTACTATGTTACAAAAAGTGTCCAGCTAACTGCCTATTTAAAAACAGAACAGCAACGAAACAAAGCTGTAAAGGAAACTTGGGGTTGTGTACTCGTGTGTATGAGTGAATACATGTGTGCTCATATGTATGTGTGAATAAGTTTCCGTATGTGTGTTCAGAGGCTGATGTCATCGTCTTTCTAATCACGCACTCTCTCTGAACCTGGAGCTTGCCCATCTGGCTAGGACCAGAAAACCCCAGGGATCCTCCTGTCTCCACCTCCCCGCACTGGGATTACAAGCCTGTTCTGCAGTACCGAGTTTTTACAAGGGTGCTGGGATCTGAACTCAGGTCCTCATGTTTTCACAAGAGTAAATTACCAACTAAGCCATTCTCCAAGTCCTAAAGCAAACTTAAAAAAAAAAAAAAAATGTAATGACATACAACATTTCAAATGTTGGGAAATGACATTCATGAACCTAGATCACATATTACTTATCAAATCAAAAAATTCCATTTTAAAAGTCTCATACTTTGAACGTGCAAATCATAATTAGCTTTATATCATGAGAAACTGCAAATTATAATTTTAACTATAAATGAGTGAAGTTAAGTATACAAAATCTGACCAATTCCTTGAATTTCAACTAAATTTCTAAAATATACAAATATTCTTTCTAAAATATAAAAATCTGATGAATTCCTTCAATTTCAACTAAAGTTTAAAAAAATGACCAATATAAAACACACAAAATGTATTAAAAACCTCCTCTAAAAGTCCTAAAATTTAAAAATTTCCAAATCACACACTGGATTTCCAAGAGAAATCCCAAGGCAATAATGTAAAATAGTATTGCTAGTGTTTACACTAGGTCTTCCCATGAGACTGGATAGATCTGAACTCCTAAAAAGGTTCAAAATAATCTCTTTTAAAAAAAAATAATCTGCCATAAAAGTGTATTTATCATGACCTTTTCTTTAAAATTTAGGCCACGAAAATATATTTATTAGGACCTTTGGGACTTTGTCAAAAATATTTAGTAGTGGCCAGGGATGGTGTGTTTAATTTCAGCACTTGGGGACAGAATCTGATGGAACTCTATGAGCTTGAAGTCAACTGTCATTTATTTGTCAGAAAAAGCTGGTGCCTAGAGAGGGGCCGAGTCCTCCAGCCTAAGCATGTAATACTGTGCGATCTGTTGATGAGGAAGGCAGAAGAACAGTCAGTAAGAGAATAGGGACAGAGTCCGGGCACTGGCTCCATCACTCATCAGCTGTAGACCTTGGACAAGGAAGCGAGTTAACCCAGTGCTTCCGCTTTGCTGGAGGGAAGAACACTAGAAGATCTAAAGAAAGTACCACAGACACTCTCTAAAACCAAAGCATACTGACGCCTTTCCAAAATGCTCTCATCTTCAAAGCTAATACAAAAGGATTTCCTAATTACAGTTCCCCAAAACAAGTTAATCAACGTAACTTGGCATTTCAAACACCTATCATATCCTTTATTTCTAATATTTGCATATTTGCCTCAGTCATGGGCTCACAAGCATTCTACTGACCAGAACTCTTCCAGCATGCAGTCAGAAAGGCATGTCAAGCTCTGCTTAGCTTCTATGACTTTAGTTTCTCATCTAAATAAGTTACATTAGAAAATTCCTTATTAGTACATAGTGTTTTCTTCTAATAAAATAGAATGCTAGCTCTAAGTAAATCAACTTTCTAAAGAACAAGAATGCTAGCATCATTGACCAGGTTCACTCCAGGAGCAAACTTGGCTTGTTAATCACTGATTAGATAAAACATGAGAGCACATTTGATGTTGCTCGGTCCTTTAAAAATTGGGTCTACTACGAATGTAGGTTGAAGAGCCATCTACTAAGTAAATGCAGAATTGCCACAACACTCACCATGCTGAACACCCAAGAACTAAAAACTGTTTGGACACGAAAGCTGCTGAGAGAGCGGGAGATGGGTGACAGGTAGCGGGCAGCAGTGTCTGCCCTCACATTGAGCATGGCAACCTGTGGGCAAGCTCTAAGGCCGCAGGGTGCAGTCAATCAAATCCTGCATGGTCCTCTCTGACCGCCACACAAGCCCAGAGCATGCTCCCCTCACCAACCACATGTAAAAATGAGTAGCTGTTATTTTCAAAATGTTATTAGATACGTGTGGGTACTTTGCCTGCATGTATTTACGTGTACCATGTGCAAGCCTGGTACTCATGGAGGCCAGAAGAGGGTGTGGGAACCCCTGGAGTTGCAGGCATTATCAGCTGCCACGTGGTGCTGGGTATTGAATCTGTGCCCTCTGCAAGAGCAGCCAGTGCTCTTCACCACTGAGCCATCTCTCCAGCCCCAAATAATTATAATTTTTTTAAATAGAAGAAGTAAAAAAGTACTTCCAACAACATCTTGGGGAAAAAAGTACTTTTAAAGCCTGCAGTGAAGTTTATAGCCTTTTATAGGTGAGTTCTTTGCTAAAGGTTTCCTACAACTCTTAGGTAATACTCTAGAAACAAGTACAATGACCAGAGCCATAAAAAAGAACTGAGATTTAGAGACATAATCAGACTCAAACTAAGCAAAAACACACTGCACCCAGTGGAATTGTTAGTACACAACAGAGGTGGAGCTCTAGGATACAGTTCACTATCAGGGCTAAGACAAGACATTTCTTTAGTTAGAAAGGTTTGGGGAGAGAAAAAGATGGAAGCAGAAACATATCAACTTTCCTATGAAAATTAAAATGAAAAAAATTGACATGTAAAACAGTTGAAAGATCAATAATGTAGAACTAATTTCTACTCCAATGCTATTAGATGAAAGCAAATGCATTTAGGATAGTTTTTCAGTACAATAAAATATCTCAGAAGACATCAGATATATATATTTTCCTTTTACCTTTAATTTAAATACACAACAAAAAAGCCCTTTCTCTAGAGTACCTGATTCTACTGAATAACTAATAAAGCTGATATTTTTGAAGAGCCTTTATCATGTAGGAAGCATCCCTGCATGACTTTCTATACTGGGAGAATTGAGAGACACAGCAAATCATGTATTACTCATCTACTAAAACAAAACTATCAAAAAATTATTTTAAATACATTCTTTGACAAGATAAACTCACAATTATGCCTTTAGTCACCTAATTAAGTATATGTCAAACTTTCCAACAGTGAAGTTTTCTATTGTTGAAATACTAAGATCACTGATTATTCATTAATACTAAGCAGATGTGTGGTATGGAGGTCAACAAATGGCATGTACTATTATACTTAGCACTGATTTAAAAATACAGGCAAGAAGATAATATAAGAAGAACCAAGTCTCACTGGACAAGCAAAGGCAATACTTAAAGAGTATCTGGAAGCTTCGGGATAGTGCATTTTAAAGCCACTTCTGAATAAAAACACACCAAAACTGACACTACTTAAGGACATTAAAAAAAAAAAAAAAAAAAAAGGCGTGATCATAGCCACACTGTGTTAAGAAAACAATATGGATTAAATACTGTTCAAAGCTGTACCTAGATACAGCTTAAAACTGTGGATTTTTTGAAAACATTGTTTAAAAAGAATGTGAAATTAGTGAATTTATAATTATTTAATTGCTTAGGTATCTCAAAATAATGCATAAACTTATCATCATGATTATTCACAAAGAGCCAAAAATAAAGGTTAGGGATAAAACAGAAACTCTATTTCAAATTCAACAAATGTAAATGTCAGAAAAATACATATAAATTCTAGTCAACATTTATTTACCATGATTATTAAAAAATTTTAATGTAGGGGGAAAGGCTATAATTTTAATTTTCATAATCTGAAAATATAAAAATTACATTAAAATGTATAACCAAATATTTACCTCAATAAATCATTTTTAAATAAAAGCTCAAGTTGTCTATATCTTATTAACCAATCATTTAATGCCTAGATGATAACTGTAAAGCATCTAATTTTATTTAATATTACTGTATATGTAACATAATTTTCTTAGAAAAAATTATCTTTGCATAAATAAGCCTAGCAACAAATTTATACTTAGATGGAGAACTTCACTCTAGTCAAGAATTAAAAGACCATAAGACTAGCACATGTGCTAAACATCAATTATAATTACTACCTTACAGAAACGGCTATTAGTGTTAAGGATTTGGGTTTCATCGGATACATCCTCTGTCAATACCATTTCTTTATAGAAATACATATGCATTGTATGTCAATTCAGACATGCTCTAATTCATTTCTACAATTCAATCAAAAGACACACAATGGAAAATGAAGGTTCTTATTTCTCTGACCCGTTAGCTCTCAAGTTTTAGCTGGAGACTATTGAGAGAGACCATGGGAAAGCGTAGTCATAGAGAGGCAGTTACGGGAAGCTAAGCTTTCAGAGCAGAATTGTTTACATGAAGCACAGCATTCTCATTTTAAGATTCCCTGGCTTATTTTCAGTAAGAATATACAAGAAATGAAGGCAAGAACGCAAGCTTAGACAAACAAACCTTGCAAGGAAGGAGAAAGTTCATTGTATCCTCCAAATGAAGCATTCCGGACAAGCTTTCGGCCATCAATTCGTGGAGGAAATAAAACCGACGAAACCCCAGCACATGAAGAAAATCTACGCTGCTGTGAACTCCCTTCTTTCATGGTTTAGAAGGTCTGTTGAGTATATGTGCTCACCCAGAAGGCTAATTAGCCCAATATGGCAAAGGCAGCTTTTCTCTCACGTCCAAATGTAGCAAAGCCCACCAGCCACACAAACAAAGGACACACACATTTAACAGCAAAGGAAGACTAGAGACCGTCAAATCAGCAATAAACAGATAGGGAGGCTGACAGGAGAGGCATTGAGCCAAGCTCCTCTTTCCTTTTCACAAACGAATTGATTAAAGGGCTACTCCACTAATGTTTTACGCTTGTATCAGGAGAATGATGCCCTACTCTGAACTGCTGCTGCTGCCTTAGAAAAACAAAACAAGATCAATACTTAGCCATTTTGGATGAAGTAATAGGGTCTCTTCTCAAAACGACGACGAGCCTTTTACCACATCTATTATGTTTCTGTAGTATCTGGCCACACTTCCCTCCTCTTCCGACTCTTTTCTTTCCGGCTTTTGGTTACTTCAAAAATAGATCTCAACATTATACTTTTTATCTTTCCTGAAGCTTCTAGATTTATATCTAATCTGCTGCTTGTCTTGGCCATGATTAAGAATTCATAAGGAACGATATTCTTTCAAGGACAAGTCTGATGGGTCACAACTGCTACAGCAGAGAATTAACATGTACATTTTACTTCTAGGAGGAATACAGGAATCATCAAGACAAGGTTAATGAGAACCAGTCGACACAGCAGATTAAAATGACCCATAACAACGCCGTGCACTCTAACACGCCCCCTTGAAGCCTTAGCTGCTACAGTCCCTCTCCATTGTGCTGGAATGGTCCAAAATACGTCCTCTACCAACAACCTCTGCCCACTTAAAAACAAGTCGTTTCCTATTTCAAAAGGAATAAACTATACCATCTCCTCAGGCCTGTTAAAACTCCCAAGAATTCTTCTCATTTTATTCAATTATTTTTGCCTGACTCTACCTTACTTCATTCCAATTAAACTGGATGGTTTATTCTTACGAGGACTTTGCTCTAAGATTCAGTTTTTTCTTTACCACGCACACACTTCAAGACTGGCTCCAGGTTCATATACAATGTCTTTCCATATCATCTGAGAGTGTTTCTCCTTATTAGAAAAGGCATTTAAAATCTCAATTTCTCATAGTCATGGTGGTACATGCCTTTAAGCCCAGCACTCGGGGGCAGAAGCTGGTGGTCTACATAGAGTGCCAGGCTACCCAGGGCTACTTAGCAAGACCCTGTCTCAAAAACAAAGATACAAAACACAACTGGATTCCCTGTGTGATGATATGGTTCTTTTCCTTAGCAATGGCAATTCAAAATTGCGAGGGCAGGAAGTTTACAGCTAACCCCAGCAAGCTGCAGCTGTGCTGTCTGATTTTGTATTGTTTGACTCCACCCATACCATACGACGTAAACTATTAATTGTAGACAATAAGAGGATTATAATTAATTCATGTAGCTGGCGCTTGCCTTTCAAGGAATAAAGCAGCCGGGCGGTGGCGGCAGTGCACACCTTTAATCCCAGCACTCGGGAGGCAGAGCCAGGCAGATCTCTGTGAGTTTGAGGCCAGCCTGGGCTACCAAGTGAGTTCCAGGAAAGGCGCAAAGCTACACAGAGAAACCCTGTTTCGAAAAACCAAAAAAAAAAAAAAAAAAAAAAGAAAAAAGAAAAAAGAAGATATTATCACAAAAGACATTATCCTCTAACAGTCAGATAGGGTTTAAGTTTAATGGGGTCTCCATTTCCTTAAATATAAAATGCTAATCCCATAAAATATAGGATTATTATGTAAAGTCTACGAAGGCTCCAGGTTGAAAATGGCAAGGTGAAAATATTAGAATGTGTTCTCTCCTAAAATTCAAGGAATGATAGAAGAAAGGAGTTGTTCTAAGGAATATAAACAAGTATGGGAATACATCTGCAACACAAATCTGACAACTGACCCTGACATTCACAAGCAGCCATGGTCTTGTAGAGGCACAAAAGCCAAGTCACATGTCAGTATTTATGTCAAATAGTCCTTCTGTACATAATTCACAGCAGCAAATTACTCTGGACAGGTGGCAAATGGGTTACTGATGAATAGTTTTTAAATATTCATTATTAATACTAGAAAAGGCCAGACCTACAAGGCAATGTCTTCAATATCTCAAGGAGAATGATGCCTCATTTAGAAATCCCAACCCTGCCAAACTCCTCATTACGTATTAGAATACACTAAGATATTTTTAGACACTATATAGAACTTAAAATCGAACTTTTAATGCATGTTTTTACTGTCTTTGCCCTCCATGCGTGCTTTTTAAAGAGTTCCCTAGTGCACCTCTTCTCAATTCAGGTTCTACAGTAGAATCCATCTGCACAAGTGTTTTCATTGTCCAGGATGAGCTCACAACCTCCCAGGTCTCTGCAACATCTCCAACCACATACTGTTTCTTTTGTGTGTGGAGAGAACTGAGAAAATACTCATGTAAACAAATTCCTCTAGGGCTACTTCTGTGTCAGGATAGCAGGCTGGAAAGACAGTACCAGCATCTATACTGTGCATGAAGTGACAATAAATCTCCACTGTGTGGCTTGTAAGAGATCATCAAATGGAAAAGAGTTGCTGTCACCAAAAAGGCCCCTCCAGAGCATCCTTGTTCTCAAAGAGAACTGCCTGGGTCAGCTTCGCCCAAGTCCTTCTCTGACCTCAAGCTTGTTCTAGTGTATAGTAGAATCTTGTCTCTTTCCCTAAACCCACATTTGAATTAGGGAATACTTCTAGTACACTGAAGTGTCCTACTTTTCATCTACTCTTGATGGGATATTGTGAGCTACACAGCACAAAATACTTCTGCCATATCCCTGCTGCTGTCCAGAACCAAACTGCAAGCAATGCTGAACACCCGTGTTCTCCAGGCCTCACTAGTAACGATTCTGCCCAATCTTCGCCACAGAGCCTATGGCAACTGAAAAGGGAAAGGAGGGCTTGGGCTCCTGGTTTCGGAGCTTTAGTCCTTGTGCGTTTTGGCTTGTCCTGTTGCTAAGGTATGTAGTGAGACAGACCATCATGGTGGTCGGAGCATGTGGTGAAACCTGCTCACTTCACAGAAGCCAGCAAGCCAAGGGAGACAAGAGGAAAGGCCTGCAGACAAGCTATACCTTCTACTCGTCTATCCAGAACCACTGATTTCTCAAGGATTTAATCCACTGATGACGTTCAAACCCTCAGGAGTCAATTTCCTGTTAACATCACCAATACCTGGGGACCAAGCCTGAAACACATGAGCCTCTGGGTTCATTTATGTCCAACCATAACAAGACTCTTATGAAACTCTCAAAGACTTCCAAGCCAAGCTATGACCCAGAGAGGCTGTGGGCTTAGTCTTCTCTGGTAATACTGCCCCTTCCTTGCATAAGTAAATTTGTTAAACAGGCAGAAGATATCTGGACTGCGGCTATCTCTGTACTCGAGTTCCTACAGAACAAACTATAAAACAACTTGCTTACAAGTGGATGCAAACTTAACTTGGTCTAGTTTTCCAACAGAAAGCCAGATCTCAGCCAAGGTCATAAAGCCACTGAGCTTCAGCCAGTCACAGGAAACCAACTGATCAAGCCATGCTCAGGTAAGGCAAAAGCTAGTCAGTACTCTGAGTTCTGTCTATCAACAGATGGCCACATTGCAGAGCAGAACTCTTTGAAATCTCTTTCTGGTACCAAATGCTGCCTGATACATGAATTTATCCTTGCTCAAATAAACTATTCAATTTATCTAAAGTTTTTCTTTGAATACTACTTAGTGCCTCCAAATAAATTTTTCCCCCTGAAACAGGGTTTAACTATGTAGCTCTGAAACTCACTCTGTAGACTAGGATGGCCTTGAACTCACAGAGTACAGGGCTAAAAGGCGCACACCACCACCGCCCAGCCCAAATTTCTTAGAGATGCACACATGACAGTATCATTACTACAAATACAAGGCAAGAAAACCCAGAGGTGGGAACTGTGGCCATCTGGTGCACAGGTGCAACAGCGAATGGGGATTGGGGTCATAGCTGAGGACTTCTAAGTACTAGCAGTGATCCCTTCTCAACTTGCCGTCCTACGTGAATAAGTAGACTTTACTCTTCTGTAAATGTGAAGCATATTTTACACATTTACATGGAATAGTTCATAGTCCATAAAGGTATTAATTTCCTTCTAACAAAGCTGTTAAACTGTCACCAATGAACAGAAAACTAACAGAAGCCACTATGGTGACCAGAATTTAAATCGTGTGTGTGTGTGTGTGTGTGTGTGTGTGTGTGTGTGTGTGTGTGTATCTATAAAATATATAAAGGAGAGTACATTTAGCTTTTCCTAACAAAGAAGATTAAGTCCCAATAGCAAGAACTAGTATCTGATAATCCTTCAAGTATCTTAAGTTAAAAATACACTTATAACATCTTTTCAAGAAAAATATCCCTTATTATTCTTATATTCCTCTTTTAACTTTGATAAAGAAACAATTTTAAAGGCCTGGCAATGATGAGCCAGACCATCTCCACCCCTAGTTTAAAACAAAGCTGGATTAGTCATTTTTAATTTTAAGTAAATGCTTTCAAGTTATTTTAGTTTCCCTTGTAAAAGCAGTGTTAAACATAGATACTGCAACATTTTACAAGGGTTTAAAAATTCTTATATTCCTAATTTGCAAAGTATGATGCTGACTTTCAATCTGCTATGAAGCAACTTCCTAAACGCAAGGAACTACAAGCCAGAAAATAACCTCATCTTCGGAAGCATCGGCAACTTCAGAAGCGAATGCATTAAGGCTCAAAAACTCGGAAGGTGCACAGCCTGTAATTTACTCCATTTCTAACTAAACTACTTGGGCTGGAAGTCAGTGCAAACACTGGGATGGGGGGGGGGGGGGGTTGAAGATGGGGGAAGGAGAAAATCAGAGTGCTCTTTAGACAATACAACTTTCCTGAGATATATTAGTCAAGAACATATCTGTGTGTTTATGGTCCAATATAGGTTCAGATGTTCAAATGTCTTACCAAGAAAGGAGGAATTGCTTCGATTCATGGAAGAAAATGACTTCTAGTGTCTTTATCTGTGAACCACCTTAGTGAAGGTTCTCTTGTGTTTGTCGTCTATGATTATACCAGCAACACCTAACACGGTCACCTGGGGAATATGACACAGCCCTTTACCGCAGAAAGCTGCTTCAAAGAAAACCTGCCTTCACCCTCATGTTTTGTATTAGCTGTCGGTGTAGACTCCTGTCATTTTTTAATGCTGCCAGAACCAAGAGGGAACTGACTTTCGGTTGAAGAGAATTTACTGTGAGATAACAGAAATGTAATACTCAGACAGTCTACGTTGACTTTAATGAAACCAGGAGAGTCACTTTTGCTGTGAAATAATTCAAAACTTTAACATTTAAGAATTAGTTCAAGCCAGATATAATGGTACATGCCTGTAATTCCAGCACTCTCAGGAAGGTGAGGCAGGAGGATTATAAATTTCAAGCTAGGCTGACAGGTATGGGGAGCCTGTGTTTCAAAAAAAACAAACCAAAAATTAGTGTAAAATGGGCTGGTTTCAGCAAAGAACACAGGCTATTCTAACACAAAATAATGTCCTACGAGGCAGCTTAGAAATAAAAACATAGAAAATGGCTTTTTACAACAAAGAAGGTTAGCTACCAATCACAATGCTCGGTGAAGCTTGGTAACACATCTTAACTATGATGCCGAGGGAATGAGTCTCTCTCAGGAGATGAGCCAAGACTCAGTGCCATCCTCCTTTGGCACTCCTGCTCTTTAAAAACAGACAGAGGGAGAAAACAATAATGAGCCAACATGTCTGCCTCTCCCGACACACAAGCAGGTCAGAATGAAACGAACCCTACACCCTTTCTAGACTGCACCAGTATTCAGCTACTCGGAAGGAAGCCGGTTCAAAAAACAGGGGCCGGGGAACCGAAGAAATGGTCCCGGGGTACCGAAGAAATGGTCCCGGGGTAGGCAGCACTGGCTGCTCTTCCAGAAGCCCTGCATGCGTCCAATGCCTAGCATCTACTGGTGCCTCTCAACTGTCTTTAACTCCAGTTCCAGAAGATCTGACGCCCTCTTCTGGCCTCCACAACACCAGGCATGCACTTGGTACATGGACACACACACACACACACACAAACAAAATACCCATATACATAAATTACTGAACAGTATTTACTAAGCATGCCACTGAAGACATTTAACTCCCTTTACAAGCCTCCTTGTTGAATTTGAAGCTAAACTCTAATAACCACACAGAGGATTTTGAAAATGAAGACAGCAGTATCTTTTCAAAAGGTCTTACAGAGGAGTGAATATTTAAACTGCAGCTTCCAGTCAGGAAGGGAAGTGTGCATCAGGATTCTCAGCACTTGGGAGGTTCCTAGGTAGGCGCTCAAGACCTTCCATTGTTCGGGACCATCCTGCTTTCCATGAGTGAAAGACTGGATCAAGGAAACAAACCACATGTTTAGAAATGATCAAGCAACTCCAGGGAAGAAGGACACTTTACAATGGAGACCAAGAAAAGGCACAGTCAACTGAAGGACAGTGAAGGAAACCAGCCAGCAGGGTTATGGAGAGAAATCCAAGACGGAATCGGGAGACTAAAAGTGGACACACTTAAGAGCCTGGACTACCAGATAAAGAAGTTACGACTTAAGCTCTCGGTAGTCAGTTACTGCTTCCCATTGCTGGTTCAAATGATGAGGCATGAGACGGACACACTTGGAGATCCTTATAAACATGTGTTACTATGCTTCACTCCAGAGATGCTAGCTGGAGTAGACGCTGTGGCTAGGCAAAGCTCCTAGGCGATCCCAGACACAGCCCAATACATGCCACAGCTCTTAAGTGACAGGGAGCCATTGTCTTTTCACTAATGGGCATGATAAAACGGAAGACAAGTCATCTAAGCAATTTTCAATCAAGGACTGAAGAATTAAGAAGTGCTATTTTGAGTTATCATTTTCTATTTTTATTAATGTTATTTTCTTGGAGATCTACTTTATACACCCCATGCACTCTCTGGCCATATGCACACATCTGTAGAAGCCTCTATGTCACCATAACCTCACTCAATACTAACAACTTTTTGTTTTGGTGTTTTCTAAAGACAATGGGTGGACCTGATATACTAGAAGGCAAGAAGAACAGCAGTAGGCCACACAGTTACACAACATGGACGCCCTGACCTCAGACACTGACCTGAGAAGGGCAGTGCCGAGGGAGATGAAGCCATGGTGGCACACGACCCGGCACTAGGGAAGCAAAGGCAGGAGCATCACGAGAACACAGGGAGTTGGAAGTGGGCCTGAATTATAGGAGACCCTGTCTCGGAAAATACATGAAGGGGGGGGGGGGGAAGAGAGGAGAGAATGAATAGATCCTGACACTCTAAAACTTGTAAAATAAAAAGATTTCTTTAATATGAAGGAAAAAAAAAGCTTGCGGAAAATTACAAATCTGGCCTCATTAAAATTAAGAACATCTGCTTTGTCAAGGAGACCATTATACACTGATAAGGCATGCCAAGATAGGAAGAAAATACAGTACAGAGCCATCAAAAGATGGCACAAATATATTTAATAGCTCTTAAAACTCAGTAACAATGCAAGAAGCCAAGTTGTTAAACGGGCCAAATAAGAACTGATCCTTCATAAAAGGTACACAGTAGGCATGAGAAAGCATGCTCAACACGAGCCAGTATGGAAATACAAAGCCAAACAAACAAACAAAAGCCCCACGTGATTCCACTACACAGCCAGCAGAAGAACTGAAATGAGAGAGACAGGCACATGGACAGTCCTGCTCACAGGCTGCTGGTGGGAACGTGGAGGTGACGAACTACTTTCAGAGCAGTGTGTGGTCTGTAACCCCAGCTCTCAGAAGGCAGAAGGTCAGTGCTGGGCTAAATGGGGAGACCTGCTCCCAACCTTCCTGCCACCCTGAAAAGGAGTTTGGCAACTTTAATTAAAATGTGATGGGTTAAGAACTGTATCTTTGTTTTAACTATTCAAACAACATGGATCTATAGTAATACTTAATTTCTTCATGATATTAATAAAAACAAAAAAAAACTGCCGGGCGGTGGTGGCACACACCTTTAATCCCAGCACTCGGGAGGCAGAGCCAGGCGGATCTCTGTGAGTTCGAGGCCAGCCTGGTCTACAGAGTGAGTTCCAGGAAAGGCACAAAGCTACACAGAGAAACCCTGTCTCGAAAAAACAAACAAACAAACAAAAAAACCCTTAAACCAAAAATTAGACATTAGCCAGTAACTAGACTCTTAGGTACTACCCAAAAGAAATGAAACATCTCTCTACAAAGCATTGTGCACATACTAGACTGTTACCAAAAGACAGCCACAATTATTAAAGTTTGGAAAATTTAAGTCTTAAAACATATACCAACTAAATTGATCAAAACTTAAGCAAGCATGTGCCAGTAAATCCAGACGAAAATCCTTTCCCAGATTAAAGCTGTTTTCCACACTGTGTAGAGTTGGTCAAGGAAAATCATTCTTCCCAACTGATCAAGTTCCTCATTTGTAAAAGGGGGAAATGAGTTAGACACCATGCTCCTGTAAAAATCCTATGAGCTAACACATGTAAAAGCACTGGAAGATATTTGTCTTAAGCATTAATCACTGTACTTTTATAACTAATTCTTCCCCCTCAGAAGCAATTATTGGATTGAGTATCTGACATATTGTGGGCTCTCAGGGTTTTCTGGATGTGTTTCTCTGCTATAGCAGATCATCTCATCACAGACTTAACATCTTTGTTTTTATGGGGTTGTTGGTTTCAGACAGGGACCCTCAATTAAGAAAATGCTTCCCTAAGATCCAGCTGTTAGGCATTTTCTTAATTAGTGATTGATGGGGGTGGGAGGAAACCAGCCCATTGTGGGTGGGGCCATCCCGGGGCTAGTGGTCCTGGGCTCTTTAAGAAAGCAAGGTAAGCAAGCCAGTAAGTAGCTGCCATCCACGGCCTCTGCATCGCTCGGGCCTCCGGAATCCTGCCCTCACTACTGTTGATGATGAGCTGTTATATAGAACTGTGAGCAAAATAAACCTTTTTCTCCAAGCTGTTTTTGGTCATGGTGTTTCATCACCTCAATAGCAATCCTACCTACGAAAATGATCTTCTGGTAAAAAGATTTACAAGTAGTTAAGAGCATTCACTACGATTTCAGAGGGCCTAAATTCAGTTACCAGTACCCACACCAGGCAGTTCATAACTGCCTGCAGCTCCAGCTCCAGGGAATCCAGGCAACGCCCCTCTTGACCCCTGCAGGTACTCCACTCACATGCACATACCCACATACAGCTACACACACACACAAATCAGCCTTGCAAAGTCATAAAAAGATGTATGTAGATACTGTGGGGTAAAAAGCTGATGGAGAACAGGATGTTTGCAGGGTGCCAAACATAGCATTTCTGTTTGACTCAGTCAGAGGAAAAGCTGCAACTTCCAATAAAGTGCCACTCAATCCTACAATTCAGTCCCATGCCCCCACTAGGAGAACAATAAGAATTAAGTGAATCCTCATGTGTGGTGGAACATGTTGTAATCCACCTCCTCTGTAAAACACTACTTTTCAAAAATAGTCCAAATTCATGTGATCAAATCTTGATGTTTCTCCAATTTTACAGGAAATACAAAGGTCAAGGAACAAACTGAACAATACATGAAGGAATCCCAGTGCCAACACTGTTCGGACGCTGGGCCAGTTTACTGAAAGGTCAAAGGCACACGGGACAAGAACAAACAAACAGGTCCTTCTTCGGGATTGAAGATATGAAGAGCATAACATCCAAATCGTTTTGACTTCAACAAGCCTACCAAATAAAGACCTGGGGCTGGGATACAGCTCAGCGTTAGAGGTCTTCCCTAGCATGCCGAAGATTCTGAGTTCAATCCTTAATACGACATAAACTGGGCAGGTGGTCCCCACATGTCACCCTGGCACTCAGGAGGTGAAAGCAGAAGGATCATGAACTCAAGGGCATCATGTCAGATTACATAGTTTGAAGCCAACCTGAATTTCTCAGGACTCTGGCTCCAAACCAAGATGGGCTGAACAAGCCTAATCTCAAAAGGTAATTTATAAAGTTATGGTAAAACCTGACACAGGGGATTGGGGATTTAGCTCAGTGGTAGAGCACTTGCCTAGCGAGCACAAGGCCCTGGGTTCGATCCTCAGCTCTGAGATGAGAAGAGAGGAAAAAAAGAAACAAACACACACACCTGCCACAGCTAGTGTAATTATGCTAGACAGGTGTCTAAAGGTAGTTTTAAAAACTACAAGATAACTAAATCATAGTTCCTTTTCCCCTTATCCATGGATATTACATTCCAAGACTCCAGTGGATTCCTACAACTATAAATAGTACTGTTGTTTTTTTTTAAAGATTTATTTATTTACTATGTTCTGCCTGCCAGAAGAGGGCACCAGAGCTTATAGATAGTTGTGAGCCACTCTGTGGTTGCTGAGAACTGAATCCAGGACCTCTGGAAGGGCAGCCAGTGCCTTTTTTGTTTGTTTGTTTGTTTGTTTTTCGAGACAGGGTTTCTCTGTAGCTTTTGAGCCTGTCCTGGACTCGCTCTGTAGACCAGGCTGGCCTTGAACTCACAGAGATCCGCCTGGCTCTGCCTCCCGAGTGCTGGGATTACAGGCGTGCGCCACCACCGCCCGGCAACAGCCGGTGCTCTTAACGTCTGAGCCATCTCTCCAGCCCCAATAGTACTAAGTGTTACACAGACACACCTAATAATGTGTAGTTCTGTAAGTGGGAACCATAAAAGATCAACAATAATCAAGACAATAACTACACCAATATACTGTCGTAGAACTTAGAGCGATACCCCTCCCATGCCATGGCGTGAGTGTTGCATCGAGCAGACCAGCCTGGACAAAGGAACGATTCACATTCCTGGAAGGACAGATAAGGGCCTTGGACAAGAGTTCGTCACAATACTCAGAACTGAGTACAACTTCAAACTGGAATTGCCCATTTAACAATTTCAAACCATTATTCAGAGCAGATAACTGAAATCAGACAAAATAAAAACTGGAACAATAAATTCAAGTTCTTAAGTCTTAAAAGCAAAAGCCCTTCCACACAGCTATGGAGTGCCATGGGGAACCTGAGAACATGCAATAAAACTAATTGACTACCAGAACCCTCCATAAACTAGAAAGTGCAATTTGTGGGTTTGTGGGAGTCTCTAACACCCTTTTATAGGGTCTGCAAGGCCAAAGCCAGTTTCGTAATACTACAATATTAGTCACCAAATTCTTGCTGCCATATACTCATGGAAAAAGAATGTGTTCTGTTGACAAACGTCATCAAAGAAACACTGAAACTATTAATCTTGAACCTTTTATACAAATAGGTATAAATGATAAAATGAGAAATGTATAGACCACTACCGTGTAGTATATTTTTAATACAAAATTCAAAGCATATCAGTTTTAATTTAGTAAAGTGCAGAAAGTTCACAAATGCATTTTCAAATTCCATTTTGCAGCCAACATTTAAGAGTACTATTCATCAGGTTTTGCTGGACAACACAAAAGAATGCTTGATTTGATACATGTATATAATTGTATGTCCATATTTTATTCATATACTTTACATTATCATATCATAACACACTGACTATATAGAAGCAGAAATAAAAACACAGGGGTCTTTTTATTAAGCTAGACAGTAAAAAGACTTACAAAAATACCAAAGAGTAAGGGAGGGGGCATCGTTTTTAATTTAAAAAAAATTATTCATGATCCAGCAACTCCAAATACTCAAATGAAGGAAGTCAGTGTTCGAGTAATATTTGCAATCCAATATTTACTGAAGTCACCATAGCCATGATATAGAATCAACCTACACGCTCATGAGTGGATAATCAAATGTGAAAGAAACGTGTGTGATGTTCAGCCACAGAAAACTAGATCTCATCACTCCTAGCAACACGAAGAGAGCTGGAAGATACTGTATTCAACGAAGTGAGCAGGCACGAAACCCAAGCACCCAGAGGACGGGAGCTAAAGAACTGGTCTTTCAGAAGTGGTGGAAAACAGCAGCTATAAACTACTGGAAATGGGGAGATGCGGCTGTGGGGCAGAGAAAGAATGGCTACCACTCACCAGCTGCAAGCCTCTCAAAGTACTTCCCTGCTTCTGCAGACAGTTTATCACTGTGTAGCCTGGCCTGGCCTTGAACTCACACTGCTCTCACCTCTGCACCCTGACTGTTATGATCATGAGTGTGTACTCCTGTGCAGCAACAGGGGTGACTCTAAATGTTCTATGACACAGGACAGTGACTGTGCATGACTATAATTAATCATGTCTCTCAAAATAGCCAGTAGTGCGGATTTTGAAAAATTCAAACACTAAAGTATATGAAGTGATGTTAAACAAAAATTCATTAACATTAAAATGTATTATTTTAATTCCATTAATAATAATTTTCTAATTCCATAGAGTTAATTTATATTACAGTAAACATCAGCAAATGTAATTCACATAAACAGAATCTCTGAAATTTTAAGTATTTTTTTATGGATGTAAGGAGGCCAGAAGACCAAACAGTGAAAGAATACCTGGTTTACAAGAAAAAAACAACAAAATACACTGGTAAGTCTGACAGCAGTCATGTAACTAGAAAGGAAGGTGCATTCTAAGTCCACTGCAAATGATACCAGCAAAATAAACAACAACAAGTCTGCACAAATCCAGGTAGCAATGCGCTGTGGTACGACCAATGTCAGCTTTCCGCAAACGGACAAGAACTCCAAGCCTGCGGCGTCTTACCCTGACTGTGAAGACTGGCGGGACTGAGAGATGGCTGGTACGGCTCTTTAGTTGGTGTTGGATAAGCTTCTTTCCCTTGGCGCTGACTCATCTTTCCTGGGGTCAAAAGCTGAGATTCGTCACTATTTGCTGCTACAACAGCTCAAGGAAAGAAAAGAAAAGTCATTACCATTAAAGTCCTGGGCTTTATGACATAATTAATAACTTGGACTAAAACTGAAATTCTTTTATGATCATAGTAATCTTACTACTTTAACAGGCTTACGTAATCCTTTTGTTTTTATGTTCATTACCATAAATCCAAGAGGACTAGACAGCAAAGTCTCAGCTAAGTTTATACATTACAGACATTGTCCATATCCACCTGGTAGGGCCCCTATGGTTTACTGTGTGTGTATCTTTCCCAGGGTAACCTAACTTCTCATTATCTGCCAATGCAACAGGGAAAAGACAAGTCATTTCAGAGAAGAGTCACAAACGGAAAGACGGACAGCTGTACGAATGATCAGAAAGTACAGATGAGCAGAGGAGAAAACCAACCTGTCCGTTCAACTGAATTTCTACTCTGGTTTCTAATTTCTGATGGCAAGATTTCAGTTTCGGAGACAGTGACACTTGGGTTCAGAGACTGCCTTCCGCAAGACTAAACAGCAAATAACAGGCGAGATTCACTCTCGCACTAGGTCCCAAAGTCTGTCTTCAAAAGGCTGCTGGGCAGGCACGCAGCAGTTGGGAGCACCTGTTGCTGTTGTAGGGACCCTGGTTTGGTTCCCAGCTCCCACATGGTAGCTCATAGGCATCCATAACTTCAGGTCTAGGGGATCCAGTGCTCTCTCTAGACCTCTGAGGTCACTAAGGCATACATGTGGTGCACAGACATACCTACAGGCAAAACACTGACACAAAAAAGCCTTTTAAAAAGCATGTTTAAGAAACAAAACAAACAAAACAAAAATGCCGCCATCCCAACCATCCGTTTGTAGAGAACTGTGCCCTGCTTCTCACCCTCCTGGGCACGCTACCAATACATAGGGATCGGCCAAAAGGACCAAGAGAAACTGAAGATGATGGGGGAGGGGAGCAAACCACATCCACAGTCCCTTTACTCCACATTTCTCATGTGTCTGTGCTCGCGAGGGAGTTTAGTTTCATCTTAAAAATGAACATTTGGCCGGGTGGTGGCGGTGCACGCCTTTAATCCCAGCACTCGGGAGGCAGAGCCAGGCAGATCTCTGTGAGTTCAAGGCCAGCCTGGGCTACCAAGTGAGTTCCAGGAAAAGGCGCAAAGCTACACAGAGAAACCCTGTCTCGAAACCCGCCCCCAAAAAAGAACAATTATTTCATTTGCCAATTAACTAGAACCTCTCATTAATATTTTTACCACTGTATCTTTTAAAAATCAAATAGTTTCACATATTTCCTATTGTGCTAAAGTTTTCAAAATTATATTTTAGCTCCTTATATTTCAAAACCAAAATACAAAGTACTCATTTATTATCCAAGTAAAGGTATGAAAAACATTTACCATAAAGTTAAAACAAACAAAAAACCTATAGACAGATAGCTCCTAAATTTCTATCTCCACTTATAATATCTCCCGTATCCAACTGCCAGCCTATGGAAAGAGAAACTGAAAATGAAAAGAGAATGGAAAAAGAAAATGAAAACAATACCCACTGCTAAATGGACCTGGAGCACAGCCGTGGCTCGGCTTCTGGTACCTGTCTCTCCTCTGCCTCACTGCTCTTCTGTCCCCACTTTCCCAGGGCAAATGCAGAGATGTTCTTTGATTTTTCCTTTCTCTCAAACTTCATATCCAGGAGTCCGTGGAATATTTAGACTCTCCCTTCAGACTTTACTGGAATGCTACGGCCTCCCCCCAGTTCCACAATTCCTACCCTGGGCTGATCACGTGCCCTTTGCTGAGTGGAGTTCACTTTTCGCCCAAAGGCCTAAAGAGTCATTATAATCTGAGTTGGTAAACCAGATGCACATCAACTGGAAGTATTCTTAATAGCTTTCCATTTTATACAGTGCCTGGTGCCACAGCCTATAATTCCAGCTACTAGCAAGACTGAGTCTCTATGCTGGCCCAGGCTACAGAGCCCTGAGTGCAAGGCAGGCCTGCCTTCGCAAGTCAGTGAGACTGTTCCAGCTCGTCACTATAGCTCGGATGGAGTGGTGGTGCCATCTTAGTGCAGGGCCCTGGGTTCAATCTCTAGTGAAAAGAAGAAAGGAACAAAGTAGGAGGAGAGGGGGAAGAAGAAGGGGGAAAGAGGGAGAGAGAGAGGGAGGGAGGACTCAGAAGAGCAAGCTTGCTTTCCTTTCTTCATAAACCCATTGCCTCAAGAGCCAAAGGGTCTGGCATCTTTTCATCTTTTCAATTTCCACTCGGCTCCTGCAGTAATGGCTACCTTAGTATTCCTCAAAAACGTCACCTTGCAGTTTTCTGAGCCTGTTCTACTTCTTCTTTAAGATTTATGTTTTAGTGTGTGTTGTATCTATGTGAGTGAAAAGGATGTCAGATCCCTCTTCATAGTGGTTCTCAAAGCTCCTAATGCTGTGACCCTTTAATACCGTTCTTCATGGTGTGCTGACCCCCGCCCCCCCACCCCCGCCCCAAGCATAAGTTTATTTGGTTGCTACTTCATAACTGCAATTGTGCCACTACTATGAATCATAAGATAAATATCTGATATGCGGGCCATCTGATATGCGACCCCCAGAGGAGTGGCGACCCCCAGGCTGAGAACCGCGGCTCCAGAGCTGGAGTTACGGGGTTGTAAGGCAGCCCCTGTTGGTGCTGAGAACAGAACTCGGCCCTGGAAGAGAGCTCTCTCAAGTGCTGAGCCATTTCTCCAGCCCGTGGGGCCTCTTTCTTGTTCCTTCTAACTGGAACACTCTGGACCCAGATTTTTACTTACTGTTTCCTCTTGCTCACTGTCTGTATTCAAATGCTATCTGTTGGGGAGAGTCTTTAGGTGTCTTCATGGTGCTTTCTCATCAACAGGCCTTGGGTTACCACAGCACAGTTCATCAATCTCTGCTAGTGTCCACCCATCTCAAGTACTGTTCTGTCATCATAACTTCCCCAGTAGCTCGTATCACTATCAGGAATATGTAAGTATTGCCTCTTCTCCTCCACCACAACTTCAATTTCATGAGTACAAGGCTTTTGTCTGCCTCATTTCCCCATAAATGCTTAATCCTGATCTGCTTCCTGACATACTAAAGCTATTGCTTCCTGTTAATAAAATTTCACTTTAAAAAGTCAATCAAACTAGCTTTCTATTTTTATAAGCCTTCATTATCATAAAGTATATATTCTGGCTCCTCCAGCTATCTGATTCATTTGATTGATTAAAAATAAATAACAGATTTATAATGAACAGTTGGAATGCACAAACTCGAACTCATTGAAATACCATTCCAGGAAAACAGTAACAGACGCCTTCAGACGTGTAGTCCAGATACCTAACAGGGAAGAGACGAGGCACCAGGACAACGGATTGGGCGAACCCGACACACGGATTCCATCCTCCCTCGTAACACACTCGAGCAAGAGTCCCATGAAAATTAAAGAAACCAGTGAAAAAACAAAACCTGAAAACCTTTAAAATGTAAGAGTATTTTTATAGATTTGGTTGGGGTAGGCAATGATCCCTATATAAAGATGTAATAGCACTAATAAAAAAGGAATTGATAAACACTATCACTCCAACATCTAAATTATGAATTCAGTCATCAGATAATCCCATAATGAAGCTGAAGAAACCCTGAACAGGAGACTATATTCACAGCCACAGAGTTAACAGAGGTTGTATCTAAAGTGTTTTAAATCTATAGCGCCTATACATCAATTAGAAAAGACTGACAGCATCATAGAAAAATAGAGGAAGAACTGAACAGTATTTCACAGAAAATGCACATGTCCAGTAAGTTCATGAAAAATCTTCTTTCTGCTTAATAATCAAGGAGGTAGAAATCAGTTTCATAGCATGGTATTTTATAGTAATCAGAACTGAAAAAGTTAATAAACTTGATAATATCAAATAAGGAAGATGGCATCATCAAGATCTCAGGGGCTGGAGGAGTATACATTGATACTAGCACTTTGGAGAACAACTTGGGACTAGCACACACTTGATCAATGCCACATGATCTTGTTCTTATACCTAGAAAAACTCTATGTGTTCTAAGAGACAAGAATAAGAAGTTTCAAACAACACTGTCAAGCAAACAAACAAAGCCCTTCAAACAGCTTGAATACTCACCAATTACAAATAAAATGGAGTGGGGTAAGGCATGCTGGAGAAACAGCTCAGTCAATAAAAGCACTAACTGCTCTTCAGATGACCTGGGCTAGATTCCCCTACACACATGACAACTCACAACCATCTGTAATTCCAGGTCTAGGGTACCAACAGCCCTCACCATACCTCTGCTGGCACCAGGTGCTCAAACTCACACGCAGGCAAAGCACACACAAGAGAACACAGCAATGATATGTCTAAAATTACAGGATGTTAAACAATTTAGCCAAGTGTGTGGTGTGCATTGTTATTCCCGGCACTTGGAGGGCACCGGCAGGAGGATTTCTTTAAGAGCAGCCATTCCCCACAGCAGGTTCCAGCTACATGGCAGGCCAGTGCCACACAGTAAGACTCTGTCTCATAAAAATAAGACAATAAGTGAGTTAATAAATTGTGTCACCAGCATAAGCTAAAATAGTATATGGTACCTATTTCTGGATCAACAGCACAGACGAATCACAGAAATACATCAACTACCAAAAGCAAGTTCCCAATATACTGCATAAACTATGATACAGTCCTTTAAAAAACGGGGTTGGCAGGGCATTTGCCTAGCATGACAGAGGTGCCCTGCATCCAATCTCTCATATTATAAAAGAAACAAGTAAGAAATCAAAAACCAGCAAAACTTGGGGATACAGGGACCAGAGAGATGACTCAGTGGGGTAAAGGCACTTGGACCCAAGCCGGTGACCCACGTTCAGGACTCCCACAGTTGTCCTCTGACCACACGGCTGCTAACACACACATGCACACACGCACACAATAAATGCTAGATTAAAAACCTTAGAGATACATATGTAATTTAAAATGTTTAAACCTGAAAATGCAATCCTTTTAAACAAAAATTAAAATGAAGAAAGATAATAAATAGTCATCACGTGTGAGGAAGGCCACAGGTAGAGAAAAGGAAGGAATAGACTGAAGCATGCGTTAGCATTTCATCAGTAATGCACAGGTCTGTGTCTTAAATAGTAGCTCTACTACATAGGAAACAGTTCAGTTCCTCTTCCCAATCCAGTGCTCGTGTGATTTTTGGAGACAGGATCTCATCACAGAATCCAAACTGGACAGAACTCAGAAAATCCTGTCTGCCTCCCTGATGCTGGAATTACAGACCTGTGTTCGTCATGCCCAGCTCTTAAGTAATCTGTCAGAGTGCCTGACAGCAAGACAGAAAGCTTTCTTCTTCCTATTTGCTTTGTTTCAACCCATTCACAAACATGAACCATTTACAGATGAAGGAAGCTCTTCATAATACAACTCATTCAATGTCCTACAGCAAGTGCACAACAGTGGACTTTCTGAACGGAAGCTTAAGAAGCACACAGACTTTGTTTTTGTGTGTATCCACTGACACAATTGATAAATATTTGCTGAATAACTGAAAAGCTATTTGGCAAATGAATCACCATTGCAGCGCAGTTTCTGACAAGTGATTCACCTGCCATAGTGGCATTAGAGTGCCCTCTGCTGGTTCCACTTACAGTGCAAGCAGCCTACTTTGCATCTATTACTTAACAAATCACACTGGAATAATTCATACTGTGTTTACTGTACCATGTGTGAATCTATCACCTTCCTTAGTTGCTGAAGTCAACTCAAACATTTCAAGAATTTTGCAGATTCTGGTGTTTTCCCGTAGGCTACATGGAAGCCAAGATAAGATGCCTAAGTAACCTGCATGTCAACCTGACTCCCCTTAACGATTATGAAGTCTATCTTTTCTAAAATTATGGTAGTGATGGGATATAGTAATATCTGTAGAGGGTTTTTTAGATTTAAAAATATTCTTGGCAAAATAAAAAAACTGGGTAACAAAAGAATTATGCTCTACTTTTTTAAAAAATATATTTATTAAATTTTTTTTCATTTTACATACCAACCTCAGTTCCTCCTCCCTCCCACTCTGCCCCCATCCACTCCTCAGAGTGGGTAAGGCCTCCCATGGTAGTCAACAAAGTCTGGCATACCAAGTTGAAGGAGAGCCTAGCCCTCCCCATTGTATCAAGGCTGAGCAAGGTATCCCACCACAGAAAATGGGCTCCAATAAGCCAGTTCATTATGGTCTACTTTTAAATTTTCTACTATCTGATAATATTGCTGTGTAATACGCAACATAGTTTAGATAGTAAGGACTGTTGCAATTTTAAAAAATTAGTGTTATTATCTTAAATTGTCATTTTATAAAGGAAATAAAATATGCTTTCTAACCAGTATTTGAGAAAAAACTATCATAGACTAAAAATTATATATATTCTACTTTTTATTAAAATATCTTAATTGTGGAAAAGAATGAGTTTCATTATGATATAATGTATGTAATCATATTCAAGCCACCAATTACCCTGTCTTTAGAATACCAACAACAAAAAGACCCTCATTACGAAGAACTTCTGCGTTACCTTGCACAGTCCCTTTCTTTGAACCCCAAAGCACGGGGATGGCTTGCAACAGTGAGGTGACTTTTAGACAGAAATTCTAAAACTTGTAAATCAGTTTCCTATGTTGCTACTCAACACAAATCAGAACCTCTGTCCAATTTATGATCGAATGAAACTTTAATAATTTTGATAGACAGCTTTCAACCAACCACATTTGGCTCTCACTTTTTCGTAGCAGTAACACTGGTATACAGTGGATGAGTAGCCAACGTAGCTCCCCGGATGTGTACGCTTTAGCTTTAGTCTCTTCGTCTGTGAACCTGGCATTTTATTAACTGATCTAGGAGGTCCTCTGTAGTCCAGTGCTGCTATGATTGTTAACGGCACAGCCACCCCCGTCCCTGTTTGGACTAAAACAATCCTGCAGTGTCGGGCTCTATTTGTTGCACTTACTCAAAAGCTTCCGCGATGTGCAGCCCTATTCAGAAAACGAAAACTTTGTTCCAATAGACTGAATATAGTTTTATTTTAAAAGATGATCTTCTAGATCTCTAAGATAAAACATATTTTCAAAAAACAAACAAAAAAACACAAATTATATTAGAACTCTACAAACTAAAACACTATTTCTCAGTTTGACGAGGCAGTGAGTTCCGTCTATCATCTCTTATGCCTGTGATGATTGTACAGGAGTCTTAGAAGGAGGAGGAGGTCCTAAATAATGAATCATTCTCTAGATCAGTGGTTCTCAACCTTCTAATACTGTGATTCTTCAATGCAGTTCCTCATGCTGTGGTGACCCCCCCACCAGAAAATTATTTTTGTTGCTACTTCATAACTGTAATTTTGTTACTGCTATGAATCAGAATGTAAATATCTGTGTTTTCTGATGGTCTTAGGTGACCCCTGGGAAAGGTCATTTGACCCGAGAGGGGTCACAACCCACAGGTTGAGAACCACTGCTCTGGATGCCTGTGATGTCAGTACAGATTCTGTCCATGGCTCTCATGTGGACAACAGCAACAGACGAACAGTGGGCACTGAGCATTTCTACAATCAAAACTGAAATGTTATCTGTCATTTTTAAGTAACACCAAAATATTAGCATGTCCTCAAAACATGACATTCCAACATTAGCTACTTACTTGATGGCCCAAGGACATCTTTGCTATCACCAAGAAGCTTTTAATGCAGAGGGATTGATTGAGCAGCAAACACACACAATCCAAACCAGGAAGAAGCAGACACCGGACGGAAGCAGCAGTGGGACAAAAGGACAAGAGGAACAGCGTTAGTCTGTGAGTAGGAAGCGCATGCACAGTAGTGTCAATCGTCGTAATTTATAGGACATTTCCTTCTCTACACCCAAAGACTCTCGGCTTAGGCAATACCAAATACTTGTTTTAACTCGGGGAAGTGAAGAGAAAATGGAATCACCAAAGGGTGATGCTTTGCAATGACTCCAGTCCAAAGTTCCTTTGATCCCAATCAAGGTAGGGATTAGCAGTACAGCTTGTTCAGAGAACTAAGAGCACTGAGCAGTCATCCTTTTAAATTGAAAGCCTTAAAACTACTTACCACTCATACTCTACGAAATATTAGCTATGATGCCATCAGAGCACTCTCTACAGAGATTTAGTCTTATACAAAAAAAGAGAATCTTTACTTGGTGCTTATTATATGGCAAGTATGGCAAACAGTTTCTACAAAGACAACAACAAAATACATCATTTTTAACCAAACAGCAAAAATAAAAAGGAAAGAGAAACAGTTATTATCCTTGGGGAATTTATATGACAAGTTTTAAGTCAGACATAATTTTCTTAGGACCTGCAGCATCTAGAGCTTCTCCTCTTTCAGGAAGTCAGAGGACATTCCATACCTCCCAACCACAACACAGCCTCCCTAAGTAACCTAGGCTGGCCTCAATCCCACGGTCCTCCTCCTTCAACCTCCCATGTTCTACCATCAGGAAAAGGCTACATCAACAGGAAAAGGCTGCAGATGTCTATCTGGAAACACTTTTAACCTACAGTATCACTCGGCCTCTCTTAGTGAGTACCCAGCTCTCAGCCATCCTGCACTTCACACACCAAACTGAAAACATCCCACTGATTGCATTGTTTCTGAGCACAGTGACTGAACAAGGTGTGCTGTTTGCTTCAGGCCTCTGTCATCATTTTGGAGAAATTCTCCTACCTGTCACTTTCTAAAGTGACAGCTATTGAGCAACTCTGGATCTCATGATCTAGTGTCAGGTTTTCTTCAGATGCTAATCCATGGTTATTCTTCTATGAAGCGATTTCAGTTCCACACTATAGCTCTGCTAACAATGAACTCATTGTGCTCAGGTCCTTATTAAAACAGCAAGCTTGAGGGAGAAGATTAAAAGGGGTGAAGGATTAAAGTATTTGTGAATCAGGGATGGAGAGATGGCTCAGCTGTAGAGAGCATCTCAGTCCACAACCACCTGTAACTCCAGCTGCAGAGAATTCACTTCTGGACTCTGCAGGCACCTGCCTTCACACATGCACATACCCACAAATAAAAAGGTACACACATAAATACATATTTTACATGAAAAATAAATCTTAAAAATTAAAAAAGCTAAAGTATTTGTGAAGACGATCTAAAATGGCAGCACAGTGGTCCTTATTCCCTGGTGAACAATCCCTTTCTCCCAGAGTGTGCAAACTGCTGCATTTCCTTTTGTTAGTTTTGCTCTGGGAACAGGAGGTGTAGGCTTGGTTTGAACACAGTGCCCAGGCTGTTCTGAAACCCTTCATCTTTCTGCCTCAGCTCCTAGACTGTAAGGAGTACACCATGCCTTGCTCACTACTCGTAAAGAGAAAATGGCAAAAGGATGGTGGCCTCTTGCGATCAGCTCTCGGTTCCAGTACTCTCTCATGGCCAGTCTCTAAGATGGCCCTCCTCTTGGTGAGGCACTAAGGGATGTTGAAAAGGATCTCTCCTCTCCAGCCAGTCAAGTTTTCAGTGGAGTTAACAGCAGAATTCTCCCCCTAATCCTAACTGTAACCAACTGCTCTTGGATTCCTGAGTCATAAAGTTTAAAAGAAATGCTGTTAATACGACTTAATTCTGGGATCACTTATGAGACAATAAATCTATAAATAACACTGGGAAACTGTAAGAAGCCAGGAAGCTGACAAGAGACAACTACAGCCAACTTTAAAAATGCTTCAAATGCATCCATGTTTAAAAATCTTCCTGCAATGAGAAATTTAGAGAAAATTTGTATTTGTCTTAAAACAACCCCCTCCAAAAAAACCTCTAAAACAAAAGGAAATACAGCAGTTTGCATACTCTAGGAGAGAATGGGATTGTTCACTAGGGAATAAGGACCAGTGGGTGTCATTTTGGATTATCAAAAATATTTTTGTCTTTTTATTTTCTTAGATTTTTATTATTATTATTATTTATTTTCCCCTAGATTTACCAGTAACTTCACAAAGGAAAATTGTCGTTTTAATCACACAAAAACACACAAGAGCAAGAACATGTGTGCACATGTACACGTACCAAAAAAAATTTAATTTTACAGACCTATGTATTTGAAGGTTTTAGAGTCCATCTTGTATTTGGAGTAACAGGTTAATAAGCTTATTCACTGTACAGTTTTGTTTCATAGTCTCCAGTTCTGTTGGTTAACAGGCCTGTCCTGACTTTTGTACCCTTCCTGTTCCTTACCTGTTCACTCTCAAAAGCTAATTTCTAGCACAGACAGTAACGGTTAAGTATTGTTCCAAAAGTGACATTATAATATCAACATTACACCTTCAGCATGTCTGTATCATTGGTATCTTATCCACTGGATCAATCCTAACTTGTTCAGTTTGACACAGTCACTGCTGACCTGAAACATATGCTATCAATATATCCAATAAATGTGTACTGGAAACCACTATGGACATGTACCATTTTAAGCACCAAAGGATATTAGCAGTAAACAGACAAAAATCCTGTCCTGGGCTGGGGTTTGTACCTCAGTGGTACAGCGTGTGCCTACCTCTGGCCCTGGGTTTGACCCACACACCACCAAAATCAGAATTCTGTCAAAGTAGTATTTAAGTTTTAGAGGAGAAAACATAGAAGACCATAATAAACTCTACACAGTTTAAAAGCAAAAGGAGAAGATACGCACAGAGCAGGGGCATACTGAGCCTCAGAGGAAGGGAGCTCCAGACCAGACAGGTAGCCTGAGAGCACCCTACCACAGCACTCAACAAAGAAGAAAAGGAAAACTGCCAGAAAGGATTCTACAGGGAACAAAGAGTAACTACAGAGGGCTGGGATGTGAGCCAGAGCCAAAGGTCTGGCAACAGTGTGACTGCAGAAGCTAGGCTGCACCAGGAAAGTAAAGAGCAATTACAGAGAAGTCAGTGAGGTAGAGATGCCAGATTATGGAAGTCTTTGCATGGCCTTATTCAGACTTTGGTTGTTTTGAATGGGATTAGGGAAGCGATAAGTGGTTTTGAGAAAGGGACTGACTTGGTCTGATTCTATTTTAGCCGGACTGTTCCAACTTGTTATTTTGAGAATACTGTAAGAACAAGAGTATAAATGGAGTTTCCTGAATCAATCTGGGCTAACACAGCAGCAGCAGCACAGGTAATGAGAGGTTATTCACTTCTACAGCAGCAGGGTTTCCAAGCAGACCAAGTGGAAGACAAGAAAGAAGGAACCAAGATTGTTTCTAGTGGTCTGAACTGAGCACCTGCATGATGGAAATGCCATTAGCTGACCAGGTGTGTTATACAGAGAACGCCAAGGAGCCCGGGAAGGCTACATGTGAGACGTCTGTTAAGATATCCAAGTGGATGCCAAGAAGGCAGCTGTGTATATGAAGTCTGTCAGAGGAAGGTTCAGGCTGGTAGAAGCAGCACAAACGGTGGTACGTGTGAGTTAGGTTTATGACCTGAAGGCCTTGTCCACTGACGATTGACACATGTCACAGTATAAAGCAACAGGCACCAGAAAACCAACTTATAGTGGACAATAAATCTAAGAGTCAAGTGAAGGCGCTCCACACCAAAGCTGAAACACTATGAGGACAAAGCATGTCTTCAGAACATTTCCCAGGAAGGTGTGCACAGGAGGCATTCCATGCGATGTCAGCAAACCATCCTTCCCAAGCCACCTGTGAATGATGCTGAAGGGAATGGGGAGCAAGCGAGCACCTTCCTGTCAAGTAAGTTTCTTCACTGAGGGGACACTAATGTGTTAGCTTTTACGTTTGGGGGACACAGTACCATGTCGTGTAATACAGAAAGATCGTGAAATAACTAATGTGGAATAACTCTATACAAGTATCTGGTACCTTGTTTATAAGCTAGGCACTCTGTGGTGGGTATTGTGTTCCCTGAAATATTGAGTGTTCCCCGAAATAAACATATCTGGGGTCAGAGAACAGACCGCCACTAGAACAAAGCCAAAAATGGTGGCTAGAAAATGGGAAGAGTAAGCCATAACAGAAGTTGGGCGGTGGTGGTGCATGCCTTTAATCCCAGCACTTGGGAGGCAGAGCTAGCTGGATCTCTGAGTTCAAGGCCACTTTAGAAACAGCTAAGCATGGTGACCCACGCCTTTAATCCCAGAAACCCAATCTTTAATCCCAGGGAGCGGGGGCAGAAAGAGAAAGGTATATAAGGCGTGAGGACCAGGAACTGGAGGAGTAAAGCATGCAGATAGTTAAGCATTTAACTGGAGAAGTATTCAGGCTTTGGAGCAACACAGTTCAGCTGAGATTCATGTGGAGGAGGACTCAGAAGCTTGCAGTCTGAGGAAACAAGACCATCTGAGGAACTGGTGAGGTGAGGAAACTGTGGCTTGTTCTGTGTCTCTGATCTTCCAGCATTCACCCCAATACCTGGCCTCAGGCTTCATTTTTATTAATAAGACCATTTAATATTCCTGCTACAGCACTCTATGGCTTTAACTAAAGTGCTAAAATACTACATACATCTCAGAGAATCCAGAAACTTCTTAGAGTGAAAAACCATTAAGACAGGACGAAACAGTTTCTTTTTAATCAATAAATAGCCAAACTCATTTCAGTGATTTGTTACAGAAATAAATCTTCTAATATGACTGAAAATAGTTTTAAGAAAACTAATATGACTGAAAATTTTTATTTAGGAATTTGTGTGCTACAAAGTGATTCACTAAAATCACTTAACATTTACAAGAATTGTTTAAATTAGTCTGACTCTCATAAAAAGAGTGCTATATGGAAACCATGATCTAATTGAGTTGTATATCTAAATGCATGCCACCTAATCTCTGCGTATTCCACCTTTAAGAAACATAAAGGACAAAGTAGAAGGCTATGACCGTGCCCTTCAACCTAAGTCTCAGTCAGAGCAAGACAGGAGTCACCCCGTGGCACAGAAGATCCCCTGGACTGTGGTTTTGACCCTACATCTTTAAGCGGTCCTTTCTTCCTTGTGTATGCACTAGCTTGACTTCAGCCATTTGGTGGGCACAGGGGAAGCACAGAGAGCAGCGCATGCAGCAGGGACATAGCTGGGGGCACCTCTCCCCATACAGTCGCTCATCAGTCATTCTCTGAAGCAATCCTGCTGCGGCAGCTCAGAGCCCACACTTGCAGGGATTACACAAAGCGTCTCAGGGCGTTCTATTCAGTGTTATCTTTGGCTCCGAGAATAAGAAACTTCAGTGGAGGATAATGTTGCAGCTGGGAGCTCCTTGTTCTTAGAATGGGAGTCATCACTCTATACTTAGCTTGAATTTCTCAAATTCCTCTAATCTGCAAAAATGTGCCCGTTTTATACTTGAGTTTTACATGAAAGACTTTAAACTTTTTATTTCCGCCTGGGAAATTATCACTGATGGCTACAGAATATACTGTGGTCCACTAGGTACTTTCCCATTTTTACAAGACTTCATGTAAGACATACAAACTTAGGAAAGATAGACCAAAACATTAACAGTGGTTTATTTAGGGGGCAGAGCTTTACTTATTATGGTTTTATGTATTATTTAATTATGGCACACTACTGTGCATTACATTTATAGTAAAAAATAAGAAGTGGGAAGAAAATTTTAAACTGATTCTTCCGTCTTCACTTACTGTGCTGTATAATGACAATGAACAAAGTGTAGTGGGAATATCCACTTCCAACTTGAAATCACAGAAAACAAATGTTAGCATCTTAAACACAGGATCATACATTACTCACTGTCTCTTGAACTTCAGCAACTTCTGAGTATGGCATGATCTAAAAAACAAACAAATTTTCTCAGGAGCACTGTAATCTCTAATACCTGAGGTCTGGAATGAAAGAGTACCCAGAGTTTACAAAGGACTGAAGTGAGGAAACAGTATTCCATAAAGTAACATTTAGAGGACGGTAAGGAGGTTCAAGAGTACTTTCACACTAGGAATTAAACCCTTCACTTTTCTTTTAAGTTCTGTGGCTTCAGGAAATTGCGATCTGCCGAGCTATGGAGTTCTCCAGAGCGTTCCAGAAGGAATTCCAGTTCTGGTATCCCGCTTGTACTGGTGTGACCCTGTCCTGCTGCACTGTGCCCTCTCACTCAGTGGGTGAGCGGTCCCAGGAGGCCTCCAGGCCTGCTAGTCTCCTCTGCAGACAGGGCTGACCTTCCAGCACGTCTTCTACCATGCATTTGACACTGTGGGGATGCACTTCCAGCTCCAGAAGTCTGCTAGAAAGGAAAGCTTCGGGCTATTTTAGAAAGCACTTTTCTGTCAAAAGCAGCACTGACGGCCTCTCTCAGAAACCCTTCCCTATGCCATTTACCCTCCACGTGACCTGCTCCCACAGCTCACCCCACCCAGCTCTAGTCAGTCATTAGGTTCTCATTCTTCTCCTCTGCCATGTTCTATGTCACATCCGGTCTTCTCTTTCATTTCCCACTAACATACCCTGTTACTTCTCAGCTTTTCCCTCCCCCTTTCAAAAGCTGCACCCACAATGACTGCTAGACCACTCATTCATTTACCTTGCTAGATACTGAAATTCAAAGAGTCATAAAAACATGCTTCCCACGGCCAAGACTAACCATATGTGTTGTATTCTCTTGACACTGAGATGCGCTGTAATTGGACCACTCAATTTTAACCATTCGTCAGGCCGGCCATGAACTCCGGTGACGTTTCTTTCTCCTCTGTGAATGCATTAGTCATTCAACTCTCTCGCTCTCACAGGAGCTACTGTGACGCTTCCTAACAATCTGTCTAAGTGTGCTGTCTGCTGTCCTACGACAACACAAAGAACTGATCCTAACAATCTGTCTAAGTGTGCTGTCTGGTGTCCTACGACAACACAAAGAACTGATCCTAACAATTTGTCTAAGTGTGCTGTCTAGTATCCTACGACAACACGAAGAACTGATCTGACAGTATTCAACCTAAGATGATTTCTAAACGATCATGCTGACTGTGCTAACCCCCCCACCCCACCCCACCCCGTCAAAAACATTTGATACACTGTTCTTTACAAAATAAGCCTCAAACTCTGGTATTTAAAATCTACAATTCAGCTAAATGATTCATCCCACAGAATATTTTGATCTCCTATAAGAAAGCCTGGAAACTCCACTTACTCCACTTTCAGGCAGTTTGGGCTGCCAGAACTAACTGCACAGTGATTTGTAACCTGTGCCCCCCCACCCCCAACACAACTTTTCTTTTTGTTTAGCTGTCTAAGTTTGAAAATCCTCTCATCTTGGGGGCTCACTTTACATAACTGATTCTGTTGCCCAAATCCAATCTGGAGGAATCCTCCCCAGTCTCTGGCTTCTTCGGAGAATTTTCCTTATTGCTTAGTGTATAAACATGGCACTCCATCTGTATTGCCACTGCATCCTTCTGTTGTCACCAGACAGGATGTGACAGAGCCCAGTGCCATCTATCCCTTGATAGATGCACCGAGCAGTTAAACCCAACCACCAAGCTACTCAACACACGCTCACTGTCACTTCTCTGTGCTTAGAAAACACCCGTGTAACCAGGCTTGGTTGTGCAGACTGTAACTCCAGCTACTTGGCAAGCTGAGGCAGGAGGATTTCAAATTCAAGGCCTGCCTAAGCTACAGAATGAGTACAAGGACAGCCTGGGGAACTTGAGCACATTCAGATCTTATCCCAAAATAAAAGGTACGAGAATGGACAGAGCCGTTTCCTAGCATGCATAAGGCGCCATGATCATTCTCCACCAGAGAAGGAGGGCTAAGGGAAGATAGGTAAGTCCTTAAGATAAGTCCTTAAGATTCTGTTTGAGGGGTTGGGGATTTAGCTCAGTGGTAGAGCACTTGCCTAGCAAGCGCAAAGCCGTGGGTTCGGACCTCACAAAAAAAGATTCTGCTCGAGAGCTGCTCCATTAGAAGACATTCTTGCTGGGTGGTGGTGCTCGCCTTTAATCCCAGCACTCGGGAGGCAGAGCTAGGCGGATCTCTGTGAGTACAAGGCCAGCCTGGTCTACAGAGTGAGTTCTAGGACAGGCACCAAAGCTACACAGAGAAACCCTGTCTCGAAAAACCAAAAAAAAAAAAAAAAAAGAAGAAGAAGACAACGACATTCTTTAGAGTCCACTCTTCAGTCTACAGTCTATTACTCTCTTCTTCCCATCATGCTTTAGTTTTCATCACACTAACACAGGACATAGTGTTATCTTGTGCCATTCAGATACTCCACTAGAGCGAGAATTGGGTGTGTTTTGTTCACTGCTGTATTCATTAAAGCAACAAGAAAACCTAGCACATTAGAGACAAACAACCAATGAATAAGTGCATAAGTGAAAAGAAAAGGCGTAATAATTACTATGAACTCAATAAACAGTAACATTTCTAAAATATTATTATTGGGGAGTATGGGGGCTGTTCTTCCACAAAGTTCAGGGGGACTAGAGGACAACTCTGGAGTCAGTTCTCTCCTTCCACCTTTCCATGGGTTCTAAGGTCAAGCTCAGGTCATGAGGCTCATGTAGCAAGACCTTTCTCCAGTGGGCCGCCTCACCACACCCATGGGAGAAATCCCTTACGTGTAGTTTTCGGCATTCCTGACTACTGAAGGGCTAGTTCAATCTCTCTAAGACCAAAGTGAGTACTTGGCTTATGTTTCCTTATCACTGGTCATCACTGAAGCAGTCAGGACAGAAACTCAGACAAGGCAGGAACCTGGGACCAGGAGCTGATGCAGAGGCCATGGAAGAGTGCTGCTAAATGGCTTGTTTCCTATGGTTTGCTCAGCCTGCTTTCTTACAGAACCCACGGCCACCATCCCAGAGAAGGCACCACTCACCATGGACTGGGCCCTCTCCCCATCAATCACTGATCAAGAAAATGCCCTACAGGTTTGCCTACAACCAGATCTTAAGGAAAAGTTTTCTCAATTGAGGTTTCCTCTTCTCAGATGACTATAGCTTGTGTCAAGCTGATAAAAAACTAGTAAGCATACCTAACATGACACACAGGAACAAAGAATTAACATCGAGTGTAAGTATGAACTCTTTTTATGTCTTAAGACAGGCTAGCCACAAACTAGTAGCAGAGTGTGATAAGTAGCAGAAGGTGGCCCTGAACTTCTAATCTTCCTGCTTCCACCTCTAGAGTTTATAAAGTCTAAACTATAAGCCAAACTTTATAACAATGTAAAAGTTATAGCCTTGAAGAATTATCTTGAATTTAGTTTTTCTTATTTGCTCAAAAGATCAAGTTGATTGCTAAAATGTTGTTACCACTAATATTTCAACACAGAAACTGGCCCAATCCTGACTAAGAACATCCTTAGTTTTCATGCACGACATGGTCAAATTTTCCCCCATTATTACTCTTCAGATTCTATACCGATTTATCAAGCCATCCCCACTTTTAGTAATGGAGCATAAATGGCAATTCTTCTGGTGCTGGTAGCTTCCTGCCATAACTAAAACTCACCTCCTTCATCAAAGTCCTTATACAGAGAGCAGCTCAAAACTGATCAACATGATTTTCATCTGTAACTTGTGCCATTCAAATGGTGGGAACAGGAAGAAAACTGTGGTTATAAAACAAGGAAAATGTGTTTGCTGTCCATGGAATGACTAAACCTGTGAACCTAGCCTTTGACCTCATGAAACATTTTCCTCTAAATCTGACTCAATCAACCAGTTATCTGGAAAGGTTATGGAACTAATACAACCCAAATTGTATTATCATACCACAATCACACCAGGTGAGATATGAGAACCGGTTATATCAGAAACGCAGGTAATATTTCAGAGTTGATCTTACAACATAAGCTTAATCTTACAATGGGTTTAAATTATTTTAACTTTCAGTCTGAAAGAAGAACTTGCCTAACCTTGATTTTCACCCGGCAAATCATTTGCCTTGTTTACAGGAATATATGGATTTTATGTTTGAGTGAGTCAAGACCAAGATGTGAAAGAAGATGTAATAACAAGAATCTTCTCAGCTTCTGGAAGTCTGTTCTGTTTCTAAAGATTGCTGCATACATGAGTATTCTCATCCATAAAATAGTGTACCTTACTGAATGTTATCAGCCACAGACAGGACTGTTAATGCTATGGGAACGGTGGTCTCTGTCCTCACAACTCCACCACAGATAAGAAAGCGGTTGCTTGTTCTTCAGGTCTCAGAAACAATGTAGTGCCCAAGGATCAACATGAACCTCAGACACAAAGTCACAATTAGCTACCAGAGCAACACCCTGGAAATGATCATGTACCACATCACTTTCAAAGTGTGCATTATAATAATACAAAATACTTTAAAAGAATGCTTAAAAGAGCAAGTGCAATACAAAGTTTCTGACATGGTATCTGTCTTCACACGCAATGACAAGAAAAACAGAATTGAGTATCTGTACTCAAATCTCAAGATTATCCTCTTACCTGGCTAAGAGACCCTACTCAAATGGCCCTTTGCGAGCCTCATCATCTTCATTTCCACAGAGAATACCCACACTTCATGGTAAAATGGAGATTCCCATGGCAAGTGTGTGAGACAAGCAGCTCAGGACAGAGGACATAGTTAAGAATGCAAGAAATAATTTTTTCCCACAAAGTATAGTAGTACAACAGTCTAAAATTCAGAGAAACAGGGGTGCAGAAAACTATTAAATGTTATAACAGCTACTAGAGAAAGCACGAGGAGGTACTTAACAAAATTTTCACTTACTCTTGGATTCTCTTGATTTCTGTAACTAGGATGGCTTTTGACTACAGAGACCAATAAAGCAAATATAAGAAAAGCCTTGCAGCAAGATGGAATGTAAAACTCCACTAGGCCCACCTCTCTCAAACAGAAATAGTGGCCAAGTTATTTAACTACTACACTATAAAATCATAGAAGTCCTTTCTAAAAAAGTGCTCAGTAAGTACCAATACACGTCAGAGGCTAAACTGAACTTTTGTGTGGACTGCCGTAACTCCACTGTAGTCTAGCCTCTCTAGACAAACATCGCTAACCAGAACGCAACTGAAAGGTTCTGACTAAGAGAGGATTAAGAATGAACAGTATCTTGAGCAACAGAGAAACAAGTGATGGAAGACAAGGATGAAAGAACCACTGTGGAACTAAGAGCCAGGTGTGATGATGCCGGCAACTGGGTCGTGAGGCAGAAGCCCAGGAGTTCAAGGCCATCTTATACCTAGTGAGTTTAAGACCTGCCTGAGCTACATGAGACCCCATCTCAAAATAACAAACAAATAAAAACAAAGAGAAACATCTGTCTCTAAAACACATCACAAAGCATTCTTCCCACCCCCATTGGTCCTACTACACCTTACAAACGAGCTTCACTTCCCTGAATATGCCATGTTGTACTGTGTTTTCTTACACCGCTCCTCTGCCTACAATGGCACTCTTACCTTCATAAAGCCAGTGAAGGCCTGGGTTCCATTCAATACTCAAGTCAGGCATTATCTTAAAGACATTTTCCTAACAAAATTTTCTCTCCTTTAAAATAATTGACTCTTCCAGCCCCCTCTGCACCATACACTGTCATCTACCCATGCATTATCACAACTACTATGAATTGGTACATGTATAAATGCCCTAAAACTCACAGACAGAAAATACTATCAGATGTGTAAGCCTGGAGTCCACTTTCTACTTGCTCTCCAACTTTGGAAAAGGTACGTACTACTTTCCCCTAATATTAGTTTCTGCATCTATAAACAAATGGTGCTGCCTTGGACTCTGCGGGTCCTATAGATTCATATCTTAACTCCTTCACGTATTTTCCGTATGGCTATCACTGCCCTACCGGCCTTCACTGCTGTTCGATAACTTACTCTCCAACCTGACCAGGAGCCTCTACTCCTATTGTCAATCTCAGCTGCCACGGCAATCACCTAGACAACCTGAAGGACCTGGGCCTGCATCTCACGTGAACAAAGATGCAGCTGTGCACTGGAGTTTCATAAAGCACACCAGACAACTCTAGTGATTAGTTTCTGGCTCATGTGAACAGGGTCTTTGTGTGCAGCTCTCCTGTCCTAGAACTCTCTATGTAGAGCAGGCTGAGCTCGATGGCCTGCCTCTGCCTCCCAAGTACTAGAATAAAAGGTGCACATTACAAAGCCCTGCACTGGATTTAGTGGTCACTCACAACTATTGGCACATTCTCTGAAAATTCCTCTATTGCAACAACTGGCATTGCCCATGAGCTCTAAAATCTATTCTCAACAGTGTAGGTGTGAGTGCAGCAAGACACTGGGATGGGTGATGGTGCTCTGTGTGCCATGAATGTGCTGCTCTGATTGGTTGATAAATAAAACACTGATTGGCCAGTAGCCAGCAGGAAGTGTAGGCGGGACAAGAGAGAAGAGAATTCTGGGAAGAGGAAGGCTGAGTCAGGAGACGCTGCCCGCCGTCCAGAGAGCAGCACGTAATGGGACGAACATGTGGTGACATAGAGATGAACAGGACTGGGGCAGTTTGAGTGTGAGAGCTGGTCAGTGGTGAGCTGAGCTAGGGGCCGAGCAACTTTTTAATAAATGCTGTCCTCCTCACGACTGCACACTAGTCACTAGGCCTGGGACTCCTCAGCTCTGGTTACGTCCTGCTCATGGAAGCTCCTTTCCGTAAGCCTGAGACTTCTGGAAAACAGTTCCTGGTGGAGATTATGAAAACCCTTCAATCCATCCACCTAAAACCTCAGTAACTGTATTATTTATAAACACCGGAAGAAATCATCCTTTAATCCCGTTCTCCTCCAGTCCAGTTCAGCAGAACAAAAAGCTTTCTATTTCTGTGTTTAATCCCAGCACTCAGAAGACAATGGCAGGCAGATCTCTGTGAGTTCAAGGCCAGCCTCATCTACAGAGAGAGTTCTAGGATAGCCAGGACTATTATACAGAGAAACCCTCTCTCAAACCAACAGGGGAGGGAGGGAGGCAGGGAGGGAGAGAGGGAGGAAAAAAGAAGGAAGGGAGGGAGGGAGGGAGGGGAGGGAGGGAGGGAGGAAGGAAGGAAGGAAGGAAGGAAGGAAAGAAGGAAAGAAGGAACTCCAAGTAAGAAACAACTTGCAAAAATACCTGGTTGAACCCTTCAAAACTGTAAGGTGAACCAGGCGTTTCACACCTATAATCTCAGCACTGGGGAGGCTGATGAAAGCCTGCTAATGGTATGTTAGTCTGGGTTACATTCCAAGCCAGCATTGTATGAGATTCTCTTAACAACAAGCAACAAAGTAAAGGTTTATTAAAACCGAGTCAAGTATAACAACCTGCCACAGCCTAGACAATCCCAGGGAAACATGACAACCATGCACTGTGGCAGCCCGGGTGAGACAGAATATGAACATCAGGCAAAACTAAGCAAATGGGAATCAAGAACAAACTTCAGTTAACAGTAACTGACTGGGTCAGAAAGACGGCTCACGAATTCAACCTGGCAACCTAAATTCAATCTTCAGGATGCATATGGCGGAAGGAAAGAATGAACTTCTACAAGGTGCTCTCTGATCTCCCTAAGTGCACCACAGCATATGTACACATACAATTAATTAAATATTTATTATTGATAATCAGGGTAGAGTGCTTGCCTAGCATGCCTGAGGTTCTGTATTTGATTCCAGACCTCCATCACAGAACATGCCATTTCTTAGGAGATGGGGGCAGGAGTCAGAGCAGACGTTCAAGAGCATCCTCAGCTACACAGCAAGTTCAATGCGAGTCCCTGTATTTAAAAAGAGATCAGAACTAGAGAGATGGCAGAGAGAATGAAGTGCTTGCCTGAAAAATATTAAGATCCCCAGCACCCACATTAAAAAAACAGGATAACACGATGGCAGGAGCCTGTAATCTCAGCTCTTCCAATAGGGCCTTGAGAAAAGCTCACTTGGCCATTCAGACTAGCAAATCAGTGAGCTCCAATGAGCTCTTAGTGAGAGATCCCATCTTAAATAATGTGAATAAAGAAAAACATCACACTCTGGCCTACACACACACACACACACACACACACACACGAACTTGTGTGTGCACAGCCATAGACGTATGCCAACAGGAACACATGCATATCCCCCACACACAAATGTACAACTTTTTATATGCATATATGCATTCATACATGCCCGTGTGTACAAAATTAGTATGGGTTCATTATGTCAAATGTACCATACTAAATATAAGATGATAGTAGGGGAAAATGAATACAAAAGTTACAGAAACTATCTTTGTAATTTTTCTGCAATTCTAAAAGAAACTTTCAATGTCAAAACATTGGAGCTGGAAAAAAATTAAGAGAACTTGTTCTTGCAGAGGATCCAGGTTCCATTATCAGCATCCACATGCTCACAACCATTCGTGATTCCAGTTCCAGGCGACCCAATACTCTCCTCTGATCTCCTTGGCACCAATGCACAGAAATACATGTGAGAAAAACCCACTCACTTAAAATAAAACACATGAAAAGAAATTTTAGCAAGGTCAAAATATCCTGTGGAAAAGAATTAAACAACTGAAATCACAAGATTTCACAAGCATACCGTCAAATAAATAATACCAAATCAGTGTACAGGTACAAGAAGATAAGAAGCAGAAAGTATTAAATACCATGCATGGCATTATTACAAGCATAATTATGATCTCACATTCTGTGAAAGCTTTTTTGGAACTGGAGAGTCCTGGGAACATACATAAGGTTTCCAAGCAGGACTGGGGATGTAGTTTAATAATAAAGCACTTGCCCATCATCCTCAAGGGGGGAAAGAAACCTCCAAGCAAAAACGCAAATCAAAACACACAATTTTTAGCTAGGAAATCTGCTGATATACTATGCAGAGGACTGGCTATTTTTCACACTTTCTTGTTAACTAACTCTTCCTCTTACTGGCTTCCCCAAATTTACTGAACAGTCTCACTGTGAACCTGGAATGTTTTATTTTTATGTAGGTAGACCTACTTTAAATGTCAACATAAAATTGTGTAATTCTGAGACATCAACTTTCAATTGCATTTTGCTTTTTTAAATCCAGTGGAGACAGGGGGATCCAGTGAGGGACCCTGTGGCAGAAAATAAGGTGGCAAGCAATGGATAAAGATACTTGACATCAGCTCGGGTCTTCATATGTTTCAGATTCCTCATTCTCCAAATTCAAGGATTATCATTATCTGAATATCCAGTCCAAAAATCCCTGTTTTGGCACCTGATCTGTACGTCTGGTCTTTATCTGCTGTGGCAATCATTTTCCACATAAACACTACTGATTCCAACCTAATATATTCAACTTTTACCTCCAACTTTAAACAACTTATTCCCTAGTGATCTTCACCTCCTATTTCATCCTGAAATGTTCTACTGGCTCATTTTCAATCCAAAGAGACCTCCTGACTTCTGTTTTCACAATTAATATTCTCTTCAAGCTTTTCCAGACTGGAGAGACGGCTCAGTGGTTAAGAGAACTAGCTGCTCTTCCACAGGACGTGGGCTAGATTCCCAACACCTACCTGGTGGCTCTCAACCATTTGTAACTCCAGTTCCAGGGATCTGGTGCACTCTTCCAGCCTCTACAACACCAGGTATGCATGTGGTGTACAGCCATACGTGCAGGCAAACATCCATACACATAAAATAAAAATCTTAAAAAATAAAGCTTTTTCCGACTATCCAATGTATACAAATAGACTTCACAGACTTCTCTTATTGGTCTTTTTGGGGAGAAGTTTTTTAAGTAAAAGCCATACTAAAAAAAAAAAAAAAAAAAGATGGTACCTTTTATTTAATGGATTTTTTAAGTACTCTCTTTTTTTAAAGATTTATTTATTTATTATGTATATGGTGTTCTGGTTTGCATGTATCCCTGGAGGCCAGAAGAGGGCGCCAGATCTCATTACAGATGGTTGTGAGGCACCATGTGGTTGCTGGGAATTGAACTCAGGACCTCTGGAAGAGCAGGCAGTGTTCTTACCCTTTGAGCCATCTCCCCAGCCCCCTTAGTGGATGTTTATAATGTGTGGAGCATTGTAATAAGCAACAGAAAGTCTTGGTTTCAATTAATACTCAAAATCACTCTGGAAGGCAGACGTGACAGTTATCTTGACGCATTTCATAGGGAAACTGTAACCCTGGGTGTTTGTACTCATTGCCCACATCACACTAGGTGGCAGAGCTCTTCCGTCTTGTTTTCTTCCTGACACGGTCTCCCTAGGGAAAGCGGCCCTCAAATCCATGGTCCTTCTGCCTGAGCTTGCTGAGCAATGAGACTGCAGAAGGACCCAACCCAGGCTGGCCTGCTCAGATCTCTAGCTGCACGTCTTCAGAACCAAGTTCTGGGCCACCTCTTCTGTGTGTCAACAGTAACTAGCTCCAGGCACGAAGTCCAATGGAGCTAGTCTATAAATAGTTAACTCAAAAGTGAACCATAACACCAGTTTGAAATTCACATTTCTGTAGTTTAGACTGAAATTATCAGTATTAAGTCTCTTACAATAAACTATATCACAGAAGAAACAATGAATGGAACAAAACAGTTTCCCCTAACCCCTACGTCTTCAAATCTTTGCTCCAACTTCTCAGGGAACAGAATTTAGAATTTAAAAAAAAAAAAAAAAAATCACTGCAGTTTCATCTGATTCTGGCACAGAATTTAATACTATATAGTTCGTATTTAGTGCCCTTTCTGTTGCTGTAATAAAAGACTCTGAACAAACAATTTGAGGGAGGAAAGGATTTATTTGGCCTAGACTTTCAGGTCACTGTCCTTTTTTTTTTTTTGGTTTTTCGAGTCAGGGTTTCTCTATGTAGCTTTGCTCCTTTCCTGGATCTCACTCTGTAGCCCAGGCTGGCCTCGAACTCACAGAGATCCGCCTGCCTCTGCCTCCTGAGTGCTGGGACTAAAGGCGTGTGCCACCACCGCCCAGACACTGTCCATTCTTAAGGAAACAACTCATTCACAGCCAAGGTGTTCAGCAGAAACCATGGAGGAATGCTGCATGATGGCTCGCTTAAGCCCATTCTCTCTTAATAGCTCAGGACTACCTGCTCAGGGAATGGCGCTACCCACATGGGCCTGGGCCCACTGTATTCCAAGTCCTATTATTGACAATTCTTATCATCACTAGGGCATCAAAGACATTTCAGCCACAAGAACAGTGAAATAGCTTTTCTAAAGGTGATTATGGTCAAGTAATAAAACAAGGTAACTTTTTCTGAAATCACAGTAAAAATAAAACAACCATCAGCTGCCCATTTCTAGCCAGCTACCATGCCCTGTAATAAGCCACATTATTTTCAAGGTCATTTTATTCCCTATTAACAAGTGATCACTTTTAAGTTTAACTTTTTTTTTAATGTTTAAGGAACCAAAACAAATCTGAACCAGAAATCAAAAAAGGTTTGATCAAGTTAATCCAACTCAATAAAACTGCATGTTGCTATTAATTATCACACTGTCCCTACACTGGGGCCTGAACAAAGGACATCCACTCAATTAAAATTTACAATCACCTTGATGAAATAGTAACTCATCTCCGTAATAAAATCAAAGACAGGAAGCTGGCCACTGCTTTGCTCCCACAAGGGATTTTCTTTAAGAGAAAAAAAGGCTTGTAGGGATGATGATTTAGCTTAGTGGAAGAATGTCAGTTCCATTATCACCACCAAGAACCACATTCACAAAAAAACGAACCCCCTGACTACATTTCACAGAGGAGACCTTTACTTTGGGTAAAAGCAACACTGCTAACAAAAATTCTATAAATCAATATTTAATAGAATCACTCAAATATAAGAGCTAAAATGATTATTCTGGAGTAAAGCCTTTATTTTATAACAACATATCAGCCACTTATTCTATACCAGGGGTGAATTTTTTAAATTATTGGATAGTATATACTTTCCCTGGCACCCACATTTACTTTAACTTCAGAATCTAATTCAGGAAAGCATTGTTGATTAAACTTTCAATTTTCCATACACTATATAGTGCAGTTGCTTTTAATTTTTTATTACTTTAAATGTTTCATTCACTCTCCTTACTCAGAGCTGCACTCAATTTGAGATTTAGAGGTATTTAATTTCCTCAATGATTAATATTCTCTTGATTTTACTAAGATCCAAAAAGGGTTTGAGAAAGCAAATACAAACCATTACATCAGTATGTCTGAGACAATATGACTGGGAAGGAACAGAGAAGTAAAGGATCTGAAACAGAAACACCAGGAATTTGGCAGGGCTCTGCTCCAACAAGCTGTAAGCAACCTGTGATTCTCGTGACAATGTGGGAGTTAAAGTATTATATTTAAATACTTCAAGTAATTTGCTTTTGCAAGGCATGTGACATTTGCCTTTAATCCCAGCACTTAGGAGGCAGAGGAGACAGATCTCTGTTAATTCAAGGCCAGCCTGTTCTACAGAGTGAGTTCCTGGCCTGCTAGGGCTACATAGTGAAACTGTCTCAAAAATAACCCCAAACCAACCACCAGATAAACAAACCTTCGCTTTCAATGAATTGTCATGAAGGAAGTTCTGGCTCACATCACGCACTCTAGAGCTGGAGGTGACGCGTCCTTACTGTACTGTGTTCAGCTACTCACCGAGGCCCTGTCAGGGTCTCCGTCTGCTAAGCCTGCCTCCATAGTGGAAGGTCGGTTTATGCTTCTCCCTCCATTAATGCTTAGCCATTCTAGAAGTCTGGAAACCCTAGAAAAAGAAAATCGTATGTATTAGGACTGGCTAACAATTAAGGCAAGTAGAAAATAAACATTAATTATAGTAGAAGGGGAAAACATTTTATACTAAGGCTACTGGAAAATTAAACAAACAAACAAACAAAACGGATTTTGACTAAGTTTTTTTGTTTTATGAATTAATCTTAGTTACTAATTAGATGGCCCAGTGGTTAAAAGGACTTGCTGCTCTTGCAGGGTACCTGAGTTCAAGTCCCAGCATCCACTTGGCAGCCAACAGCCATCTATTACTCTGGTTACAGGGGACCCAACACCCTCTTCTGGATTCCATGGTCACTGCACACATGCAGTACAGACATACATGTAAGCAAAACACCCATAAACATAAAATAGCAAAATAATAATCATACGTGTTTTTTAAAAGAATAAAAGTTCGAAGAAAAATGAAACAGAAAATTTATCTCAGGTGAAAAGAAATACCTAGAGCCAAGCTTTAAAAAAAATGCAGCTGAGCCATATAGTGGTGGTGCACACCTTTAATCCCAGCACTTGGGAGGCAGAGCCAGGCAGATCTCTGAGTTTGAGGCCAGCCTGGTCTACAGAGTGAGTTCCAGGACAGGCGCAAAGCTACACAGAGAAACCTTGTCTCGAAGAAAAAAAAAAAAAAAAAAAGGCAGCTGCCCAACATCTGGGAAGCAGAGGCAGGAAGAGTAATGAGGCTCCATCAAATTCTACCTCAAGAAAACAAAACCAAGGATATCTCCTGGTTTTCTACATGCTGTATTTTAACATAGTTTTGTTTACGCCAATGTAATAAAGAAAAACTATTTTATTTCACTAATCATATATAGACTAGAACTAAAAGACTTAGGCATCCCTTCAAAATAATACTTTATATACAAATATAAGAGGAAACATTATATATAAATATAAAACACTAAAACGGTGAACGGACAGCCTGAAGTCAAAGCTGGCGGTCTTGGGAGTACAGGTGGTATGGGATATGCACAGACGTGCAAATAAACAGGACTTGGACATCGCAGATGGAACCCAAGAAGCACAGAGGTACAGCATCTGCCCAAGAACAAATCTATCGTGGTCGGTCAGGTGTGGTACATGGGTTAGTACTCAGCAGACTGAGGCAGGAGGATCACCAAGAGTTGAGTTAAGAGGTCACCCTGGGATACATTAACAAGGAAAACAAAACAGAAAACCCAACTCCAACAGTTAGTAAACAATACAAGGAAGAAGCAATTACCAAAAGAAACAGAAGAAACAATCTGCACTGGAAAAATATAGGTCTTCATAATGAGAAGAATTATTCAATGTCTCAGCCAGTCTGTGCCAACTTCATAACTAAACCCCTGCACCTTCCAAATGCCACCATGTAGACAGAAGAGGAATTTTAAAAAAGCACTGGGTGACTTTTCTTCATTTAACTTAGTGGAGTAGGTGTAATTATCCTTTTCCTTTTCTCAATGACATTTCAAACATCTAGAGAAGAGCATAACATAAATATTGCTGACACTGACCCTTTTTCTCTGTTTTTAATCATGGACTCCAAATGAAAGTAATACCTCCCTATAAATGTCTTATCATCCAACAAAGTGCGGTAGAAAGATAAAAGCTATGTTGAGGTGAGTTACAGAAGCCTGAGAAGTCCCAAAATCCATCCTTCTTTAACCCTGGCTAAAAGTCAGTGTGTATTCTCCCCAATGTAATTTGCACTTAGAGCAGGGAGAAGACTCACTCATAAAGTACTTGACATACAGCATGAGGACCTGAATTGTACCCCAAACCCACAGTGAAAGGCATGTGTGCTGGCACATGCATGTAATTCTATTACTGGGAAGAGAGCGACAGCGGGATCCCTAAGGCTTACTGACTAGCCAGTTGGGCTAAACCAGTGAGCTCCAGGTTCAGTGGGAGACACTGTCTCAAAAACAAGGTAGAGAGTAATAGAGGAAACTACCCTGTGTCAACCTCTGGCCTACACACACAAATACACACATGTGCATACACACTGAGAAAGATAATACACACACAAGCTCACAAAAACTTCATGTAACTGAACCTTATAAATTTAAACTTTTAATTCAGGGGTACAGGGCATGTGATTAAACCATAGCACATCATCTAGCAATGATCTTTAAGTTTTAAAGGGTTATAAAGGGAAAATAGAAGAGTTGTGAATAAGAGGACAAAAATAAGTAACACAAGACACTATGTAGACCACAAAGCCTGAAGTCCTAACTAGCCTTGACAATGACAACAACTGGGTCTCACATGAATGTTTCATCCAAGGGTGACCTCAATAGTGGGAGACTTTAATGATCAAATGGATAGCGGCCCATTCTGTGATGTCATCAAAGGGTGACCTCAACAGTGGGAGATTTTAATGGTCAAATGGATAGCGGCCCATTCTGTGATGTCATCAAAGGGTGACCTCAACAGTGGGAGATTTTAATGGTCAAATGGATAGCGGCCCATTCTGTGATGTCATCCAAGGGTGACCTCAACAGTGGGAGATTTTAATGGTCAAATGGACAGCGGCCCATTCTGTGATGTCAGGGACTCTTTCCCCCAGGCATTCCTGTTTGCCCAATAGATTCATGAACAAAGTGGTCATGGTGGCAAGGATGAAATTGGGATCAGGAATATAGCTTTCTATTTACCAATTAGGTAGGCAGCAATAACTTCCTGGAGCATGCTCACCAAAAGCTTACACATTCATATTCTGAAAAAGACATCTACTATATGGTACTGCTTCTCCACTAGTTAGGATACATACTTCTAGAGGTGCTATTTCCGAAGGGAGGAATGCCACATTTGGGAGACACAATAATGATCTCACTTGCCTAGAGACTGAAACTACACCCTAGCCATCTTGGAGTATCTTCAGTTACTACAGAGACATCACACTGGTGGTCCACAACGAAGGTAAGGAAGGCTACATCCAAAGTATAGGAAAACCCCTATTAATCTCTTTGTATTACCTTTTCTCGTGACTAATGTTAATGGAAAACTACAGTAGTATAATCCAAACACTGTAACTAGACAAGATGCTTGCAGAGAGTAAACAATATAAAATGGATATACTAGAAGATAAAATATATGTGTGCTGTGACTATGAAGTTACAGAGAACTGTACTTTATTTTGAGCATGTCCATGTGCAAATCTAGTAAGTTTGATTTCTTCCCTCTCATTGGCTTATAATGTAAGATATACTGACCTCACATTATATTTAAAGCCATTGTTAACTCTGTGTCAGTGGTGAAGTTACAAGCATGAACATCACTCACATATTATGCATCCTATTCTGGAAATCACATATTATGCATCCTATTCTGGAAAAAGGAAAGGATTATTATGCTGTTTACAAGGAAGTTGTACCATGTCAAATGGAAGTATGACCTTGTTATTTATTGCCTTTGGGATCAAGCATACTATTAGTTTACTAGGGCTGAATGGTGACTGGCTATTCTTGGCTGTCAACTTGACGACATCTGGAATTAACTAAAACCCAAAGGGCTGGACACACCTGTAAAGGATTTTTTTTTCCTAATTAAATCATTTGAAATGGGAAGACCCACTTATAGTCTGGATCTCTGAGGTGTGAAAATCCACCTTTAATCTGGGCCACACCTTCTGTGAGCAGTCTAAAGAAAAAGGAAGAAGAAAGCTTGCCTCTCTCTCTTTGCCTGCTTGTCCTCACTCTCTCTGGCAAGTCCATCCCTTCAATGGCATTAAAGCCTACTTCTCCAGGATTCCAGCATATACTGAAGACCAGCTGAGACATCCAGTCTCATGGACTGAACAACTACTGGATTCCTGGACCTTCTGTTGGTAGACAGCCATTGTTGAACTACCTAGACCACAGCCTGTAAAACATTCTAATAAATCTTATATATACATATACATATACATGTGTATGTGTGTGTGTGTGTATACATACACATATATATGGGGGAGAGAGAGAAAGGATTCATTCTATAAATGCTATTCCTCTAGAGAACCCTAATACAAGCTGTCATAACAAATTATCACAGACTGGGAGGCTTAAACAAGAATAGAAATCCAAGGCAAAGGTATAAGGAAGTTAGGTTTCTTCCAAGGCCTCTCCTCTTGGCTTGCAGGTAACCACCTTTTCTCTGTACATGTTTGTAGACACTCTTATTATAAGAACATCAGAAACACTGAATTAGCGCCTACTCTAATGACCTCATTTTACCTTTAACTTTCTTGTTCTCTTAAATAATTATTATTATTATTATTATTATTATTATTATTATTATTACTACAAATGTACACATATGATGGGAGGGATGCACAGGTTATGATGTATATGTGGAGGTCAGAGGTCAGCATATGAATGGGTCCTCTCCTTCCCATGTGGATTCCAGGGATCAAATGCAGACTGTAGGGCTTGTGTGCATGCAAGCCCTTCTTCTACCCACTGAGCCCACACTGACCCTCAACTTCACATACAGATATATTCTCAAGTACTAGGGTTGGAATTGCACTGGGCATTAGTGTAAGTGTGGTTTACAGAAGCATATACGGTGCAAGCTGATTATACAGGACCACTTGGCTGCACTATGGTAACCAGATATTCTATCATGTACAAGTCTAGATGATGCTGAAAGGTAGCTTTCAGATGTGACTAACACTAAAACCCTCAAAGTGAAATAGGTTAATTTCCATAATGGGAGTGGAACTCAGGCAATTAGTTGAAGGCTGGAAGAAAAAAGAAAAAAGGACTGACTCTCTCTAAAAAGAAGCAACTCTGCTTCCCGACCCCTTTCTTTCAAGTTTCCAGCACCAGCTCCTAGGTTTCCAGTCTGCCTTGCATATTTCATAAATACAACTCCTCACCAATGCAATGAGCCAGTTCCTCAAAATGGGCAGAATAAGGGGCTTCATTTAATCAGCTGAAACCTTGGGGAGAACTATGATCCTCTAAAGAAGGAAGGTGGCCTTGTAAACTTTAGAGGACTGTTCATTTTTATTTGTGTGTCTGTGTTGTTGCTGTTATTCAGTTTTAGACAATCTCTTGGAGTGTTGTGGCTAGAACACCCTATGTAGCACAGGATGACCCTGACCTCTGATTCTTCTGTCTCCACTTCCCACATATTAGGATTACAAGCAAGCACTCTCCAAAGCCTTCTATATGCTAGGCAACTACTAGTTATTCTGCTAACTAAGCTATAACCCAAGTCCACAGATTTTATCTCTGAACCCCAATAATTACATTAGCCAATTCCTCAAAATCAAACATTTGATATCCTTCCCCACTCCCCTTCACATACACATACAAAATTGATTATGTTTTTCTGTAGAATCCCAAGTCCAAAAATAAGTAGGCATATGTGATAGTTTAAACAAGATGTACCCCATATTCTCAGGCATCTGCAGACGTGGTCCCCCAGTTGGTGACAATGTCTGGGTAGGGCGTGGCCTTGCTAAGGAAGTGTGTTTTGAGGTCTCAAATGCCATGCACTGTTTCCAGTATGCTCTTTCTAATCTGTGCACATGGTTCAGGGTATGAGTTCTGAGCTCTTTCTGCTGCCATGCCTGGTGTTTACTGCTATACCTCCCTACCATGAAGATGGACTCTTATCCTTCTGGAACTATCAGCCCGAAACAAACCTTCCTTCCTATATGTTGCTTTGGTTTTTAATTGAAAAGTAACTAATAGAGCATATGTCACTTGCACAGGCACACATACATTTCATCATCTATTCTCAGTATCTTTGTGCTTTCCTCTGCATCACAGACACGAAAGGCAAGAGAACTCCACTTTGCAAACATCTTTGCCTTTGAGATTCGGAATGATTTACATTAAGACAATGCAATGCTATGCATGCTGTTTGGAAGGTCCAAAAGAGATAGGAACCAATCCACCCTTCATCTGAGCTCAGCGAACATGGATTTTGATAGGTATGAGGTTTTGAAGTGATCACCAAATGACTCCGTGTCAGCTACCACTTGGCATGGCCAGACAAAAACAGTGATCACCAGTGACAAAATTAAAAAAGCAGAAAGTGTCTTCTGTTTTCACATCTCTAGTTTTCTGAATAAACTTACCAGTATCTAATTCCTCAGACTAATTTTCCTTGGACTTTAATTATCTTCAGTAATTTGCTTTCTCAAAAGCTATCTAACCGGAATTTTTTTTTTTTCCAAGACAGGGTTTCTCTGTGTAGCTTTGTGCCTTTCCTGGAATTCGCTTTGGAGACCAGGCTGGCCTCAAACTCACAGAGATCCACCTGTCTCTGCCTCCCGAGTGCTGGGATTAAAGGCGTGCACCACCACCGCCTGGCCTGATAATTTTTAAATAGTATTTAGTGCAAACGAGAAAAGTCAGGCAGGGAAGAATGCAGGAGCTGGGCAGGGAGAATCACGGACAGGAGGGAAGGCCTCAGAGATGATTCCGAGTCAAGACCCGGGAACATGAGGGAACATGTGGACAGCCCCACAGCTGTCCAGGCAGAAAAGCAGGCGAGCGCAAAGCCCCTGGAGCAGGACCCTGGCATGCCTGCAGAACTGCAGGAATTCCTGCTGCAAGTGGGTAAGGAGAATGGGGAGTAAAGAGGAGAGAAGGGCAGCTAGTTCCCAACCACAGTGAGTCCTTAGTGAGTCCGGCACCACAGACAACACAGCTTTACCCTGAACGAGACGGGAAACCCAAGACGGCTGCCGAAGACAAAACAGGACTTGACTTCTGTAGGGTCGGTCGCTCTAGCTGCCAGCTCTGAATACAATAACAAATGAGTACTTGCTGTGCGATACAAGAGACAGCAGTGGCCTGCACCAGAAAAGCAGCAGACATGGTAGACGGTGCCAATTTTTATATACTTCGTATACACTGTCAATTATTGACAAGCTTCATATATAAGATATAAACTACAGAGGAGGTTGGAGAAACTGGCAAGGATTTTGCTTTAAGCAACTAAAAATAAAAACTGGAGTTGCCACTAACAGGTACTGTAAGAAGACTTGGGAAGAGCATAAGCAGATATGAACTCATCTCCAGATGGACACTCATGGGATGCCACTTAGACCTCTGAATGGAGCCATCACGGAAGCCACTGAGGAGCTGGAGAGATGGCTGAGCTGTGAAGAGCAGCTGTGCCTCTTGCAAAGGACGTGGTTCCATTTCCAGCACCCACATAGTGACTGACAACCATCTGAAACCCCAGTTCTAGAGGCGTCAAGACCCTCCTCTGACCGCAGGCAGCAGGCAGGGACGTGGTACACATACATACGTTAAGGAAAAACATTCAGACAGTAAAATAAATCCTCGAATTTAAAAAAAGAAAAAAGGAGGAAGCTGAACATGCAGACCTGACTCTGAGGCGGGTCAATCTAGCAATCTAAAGTGACAGTCTGCACACGCAGCAGAATTTAAATTAGATGAGATCGTAGTGAGACTGGGGAGGTGAAGCTCAGTCCAGGGCCATGTGATACTCACATTTGAAAGGATCAATGTTTATTTTTTAATCACATTTTTAGTTTTCAATGTGGAGAGTTTTCTGTTGTTACTCTTTGCAAAGGCAAACTCTCTCTATACAAAAGGACAGATCCACACAAACTAAATCCTAACATGTAACAACAATGGGCACAGGAGAAGGAAAGGAAGCCCGAGATTAAGAGTCTGTGCCGTAAACTCATCACCTCTGAGAACAGAGTTAAGAAACACTGCTAACAGCAAAACCCTGGAGGGAGAAGGAGGTGGGGGCTGTGATGGTTAACCTTCATTTCAACTTGATGGATTAAGAAGCATCTCTGTTACATACCTCTGTGAGGGCGGAGGCAGGTGTTTCCAGGGAGGTTAAACTGGAGGTGTGGGGAGAGCGCCCCTGACTGTGAGTGTCTGCATACATGGAGTAGGAGGAGCCAGACAGAGCTGGAGAGATGTAAGCTAAGCTGCGGCTTTCATCCTTCCCTGCATCCTAAGTGTGAGTGCAGCACACCCGTTCCTTTACGGTAGTAAAGAAGTCTATCCTCCAAACATGAGCCAAAATACACACACTTCCTCCTCCCTCACGTGGGCTGTTTCGTTACAGCTACTAGAAAAGTAACTAATGCAGAGGTTGGGGCATTAGAGGTGAAAAGTTAAAGACATTTCTATAACCCCAACATAGAAGTGTGTGTTGTTTTAACTAACACGGAAGTTCAAAGAAGCTCACTGGTAGTTAATAAGTTTAAAAAGCAGGCTTGAGGAAGACAGTCCCTCTGTCATTCAGCAGCTTTTCAGAGTTGTGTTGCTTCAACACCAAAACAAGAGTTTCAGGCCTTTAAAATTAGAGTTCTGTATCAGAACACTCAGGTCTGCTTCTCAAAACTGCCGAGTGAAGCGAAGGCGGTATGTTAATTTCAACATAGTTATAGCTGAATTCAAAGTTTAAAAAAGGCATGTTCTCTCTTCTGTTATCAGTGCTCTAAAAAGACTGCTCGGAAAACTGGTCCCTCAACCTCTATAGTTAATCTAACAAAGTTCTTACAGAACCTAAGTGTAACAAAACTTCTTCTGTATTTTGGGTTTAAATTACCATTTTGGTCACAGAGAAAAGGCACAGAGAAACAAGTACCAAGCAAGGCTAATGCCATTTGCTGCCATCCTACAGGATACCCCAGAGGTTTTTTGTTTCGTTTTGATAAATACATATGTAAGAAAAACAACAGCTCTTTCATTTTGATAACTAAAGCCACTGTACTCTAAAATAACATATTTTTATCTCTCAAGAAAATTTCACTCTGTCAATTTGACTTAAAGAAACAATTTAAGGTTACCCACAAGCACTGAGGTTTAGCGTGTCTGCACGACTCTTCAGAATCGACGGTGCAGCATGAGTGTCTGGGGCACAGACCGTGAGTTGGAGAGGGCTGCAGTGAGGGTCTGGGGCACAGACCGTGAGTTGGAGAGGGAGGCAGTGAGGGTCTGGGGCACAGACCGTGAGTTGGAGAGGGCTGCAGTGAGGGTCTGGGGCACAGACCGTGAGTTGGAGAGGGAGGCAGTGAGGGTCTGGGGCACAGACCGTGAGTTGGAGAGGGCTGCATGAGGGTCTGGGGCACAGACCGTGAGTTGGAGAGGGCTGCAGGGCCTCTGAGGCTGAGGGAGGCCGAGGAAGCGGCCCTGGGCCAAGGAGCAGGAAGCGGCTGGGAGTTTACCAGTGGTTTGATCTACAGAGACTGTCTCAAAAAAGGAACCTGACACACTTGCATCTACTCGTCACAGTCTTTAGCTAAGAAAAGGTAAACCTCTGAACTGAACAAACCTGCAGAGGACACCACATGACCAATGACCAACGACTTTCCTCCCACTGTAATATGGATAGTGTCAACATCCTTTCCATTTAACTTCACAGTAGTCAGGGACCCTAACTAGTGTAATAAAGACAATTTTGAATTCTAAGAAGTGAAAGAAAAGAAGTTTTATTTGCAGATAACGTGACTGCACACAAAAGAATACGAAAATTGGTACATTCTGTATAACAACTAATCTTGATCGTCAACCTGATTGGATAGAGAGTTGACTAGGAGCTTAAGTAAACACAACACTAGCTGTGTCTATGAGAACACTTCCAAAGATGAGCATGCCCATAATGGCTCTAACAGAAATCAATGCTTTAATCCTTTGACGGATCAAATTCTTGAAATCAGACTACTCAGAAACGATGGCACTGTAGAGGGTGGGACTGAATCCGAGGAAGCAGGTCAGCAGGAAGGGCTTCTTCTGGCCTAGGCCACTTCCTGCTGCTGTGGCCTGCTGGCAGGCTGCCAGGAACTGAGACTCATGTCCTCACGCTCTCTCCATCATGCAGCTGAGGCCCAAAGCAATCGAGTGAGCTGGCTATGGACTGAAGCCTCTGAAGCTATCAACTAAACAAATCTTTCTTTTCAGTTGTCTTCTGACATGACTATCACTGAGATCAGGTTTAACACAGTACAGCTAGCAAGATTACGATACATAAAGAAAATCATTCCTACAGATAGGAACTGTCACAAAATGATTCCATTTGCAAATGAATATATTTCACGTACTTAGAAAATAAACCCAATATAAATAGGAAAGACTTCTATAATGTATAAAAAGTTGCAAAATGTCACAAAAGAAAAAAGAAAATCTAAACAAAGAAAATATACTATGTTCCTGGCCTAGAATGCCTTGACATTTTTGAATTGTTAATTCTCAGGCTGGAGAGATGGCTTGGTAGTTAAAAGCACACAGTGCTCTGACAGAAGACACAGCTCAGTTCAGAGCATCCATATGGGGAGGGTTCACAACAACCTGTTTCTCCAGCTCAGGGGGATCTGATCTCACCGGCCTCCATGGGCACCTATACTTCACAAGCATATACCCATAAACAGACACACAGAGAAACATACACACAATTAAAAAGCAAATTAAATGCATTAAAAGTTATTAATTCTCGGGCTGGAGAGATGGCTCAGAGGTTAAGAGCACTGGCTCCTCTTCCAGAGGTCCTGAGTTCAATTCCCAACAACCACATGGTGGCTCACAACCATCTGTAATGAGATCTGGCGCCCTCTTCTGTATATATAATAAATCTTTTTTTAAAAAAAGTTATTACTTCTCAAATTAATTTATATACTCAAAACTGTAACCAATCATCCAACAGACTTTTTCTCCTTTTTTTGTAACTAAACATATTGATTTCATAAATAATATGTAAAATCAAATGGGAAAGGAGGACCAGAGTTAACTCTGAACAGATATTTGTTATTGTTCTTGGTATTGGTAAATAAAAAATAGGAGGAACTTCCAGTCATGGTGGTGCATGCCTTTAATCTCAGCTCTGAGGAGACAGAAAGAGGCGTTCTCTGTGAGTCTCAGGCCAACCAGAGCTACACAGTGACAGCCTGTCTTGAAAACAAAAATCAGAAACAACCCAATCATCCTAAAGCAAAACTAATTTCAAAGGTACCAGGAGTAGGATGCATCTCAGTGGCAGGGCACTTGCCTGTCATTTGTGAGACTCTGGATTCAATCCCTAACACTTAAATAAATGGAGAGGAATTTTAGAGTCCTTTTATAGGACTCAAATTCTAAAGGTCTAACAAAATCACTTCTGCAACAGAGTGGCCCACCAAACCTAATACCACCATACCACTGAGTTTTATTTAACTTGACAGAAGCCAGAGGCAGCAGAGAGAGGAGGGAGATTCAACTGAGAAAATGCTTCAATACGATGTAGGGCATTTTCTTAACTAGTCATTGATGGGGAAGAACGCAACCATTGTGGGTGGGCTGGTGGTCCTGGGTTCTATAAGAAAGCAGGCTGAGCAAGCCAGGGGAATCAAGCCAGTAAGCAGCATGCCAGGCCCCTCCATGGCCTCTGCATTGGCTCCTGCCTCCAGGTTCCTGCTGGGTTTGAGCTCCTGACTTCCTTTCATGATAAATAGTGTGATATGGAAGCTTAAGCCAAATAAACCCTTTCCTCTCCAATTTGCTTTGGTCATGGTGCTTCATCACAGCAACAGAAACCCTAACTAGGGAAATAACATAGGAGAGCTTAGCAGCATTCTTATACTAGCTGCTGTTGTAAACTCAACTTGTGGATGTTGAAGGACCTCTTTTGAAGTATGATCACTCAAGATTTATTTTTATTTTTTAATTCTCTCTCTCTCTCTCTCTCTCTCTCTCTCTCTCTCTCTCTCGTGTGTGTGTGTGTGTGTGTGTGTGTGTGTGTGTGTACTTTGAGAGAGAAAGAGACAGAAGGAGGGAGAGTGTGTGTACTTTGAGTGCAGGGACCTTCAGGGACCAGAAAAGGGCACTGGATCCCCTGGAGCTGGAATCACACAAGGCTGTGAGTCACCCAGTGTGAGTGCTGGGAAGGAAATAACCCCGTCCTCTGGAAGGGCAGCAAGTGCTCTTAACTGATAAGCCCCAAGTGCAATCACATGAAACCACGGCTGAGTCATTAAACAGAGGATATCTCAGATCTTCTCAGACTTCTGCTTGCTTGACTCCTCTCACTGCCAAGTTCATCTACTCCACTGCTGCTGATTTATCTACTTCCCTAACCGACCTTCTTCAGAAAATGCCCTTTATTCGTCACCTGAACAGTCTCTAACTTCTCTCATTAATGGCTTGCAATACTGTACTTGGTGCTAGAATTCTATGTACTCCTGGAGCTATATCAGACTGATACATTGAAAAATTCAGTCTCTTTCTCACTTTTAAGGGCTACAATTTACTTTTTAACTATGTGTATACATTTGCATCTTTGTATGGGCACATGTGCTTGAGTCTCTGGGTGGGTGTGTGCCCATGGAAATCCAGAAGGATCAAATGCCTCTGGAGCTGGAGTCACAGCAGGTGTGAGCCTTCTGACATTGGAGCTGGCAACCGAACCCATACCCTCTGCAAGAAGCACCTCTTAACTGCTCAGCTACCTTTCCAGTCCCCAAAAAACTACAACGGAAATAGTTCAGTAAATTAAAAATAGGATCATTATGCAGGAAACAAGAATAGGTGATGCTCCTGAATATAAATTGTACTAAATGCTTTATTAAAATTTACTTTTATTTTATGATGAGTGTTTGCTCAAATGTATATCTGTATACCACATGTGTACCTTGTGCCTGTGGAAGCCAAGAAAGAACATTGGACCCCCCTCAAACAGGCAGTGAGTTAGCCACCATGTGGGTGCTTGGAACTGAAACCAAGTCCTCTGCAAGATCAACAAACGCTCTAAACCGCTGAGCCGTCTCTCCAGCTCCAGCACTGAATGCTTTCCAAGATAAGATTTTCTTAAACCATTAAATTAACAGACACAGACTTTCATTATTTGTCTCAAAGCCTAGGGGAATTGAGTTCACAGCGCTGTCACCCCTTTAACACTCTGTTCCCCAGCTGTAATAGAATGTTTTGTGTTTTTCTCCGTATTCCTCTGGTGTGCACTTCCCAGCTCAACGAAGCCTGCCTGTATCTCCTTCCTGTCGCTCCAAACACCGGTGGCTTCAGCCTCATCACAGGCTGATTAGTCCCAGTCCTGCATCTATTCTGAAGGGCTCAGCCTACACCCACTACGCAGCTTCTCCAAAACAGGGCCTCCATGTCCACATCTGTGCTCTCCGCAGCCTACTCCATGCCCACATCTGTGCTCTCCGCAGCCTACTCCATGTCCACATCTGTGCTCTCCGCAGCCTACTCCATGCCCACATCTGTGCTCTCCACAGCCTACTCCATGTCCACATCTGTGCTCTCCACAGCCTACTCCATGTCCACATCTGTGCTCTCCGCAGCCTACTCCATGTCCACATCTGTCCTCTCCGCAGCCTACTCCATGTCCACATCTGTCCTCTCCGCAGCCTACTCCATGTCCACATCTGTGCTCTCCGCAGCCTACTCCATGTCCACATCTGTCCTCTCCGCAGCCTACTCCATGTCCACATCTGTCCTCTCCGCAGCCTACTCCATGTCCACATCTGTGCTCTCCGCAGCCTACTCCATGCCCACATCTGTGCTCTCCGCAGCCTACTCCATGTCCACATCTGTGCTCTCCGCAGCCTACTCCATGTCCACATCTGTGCTCTCCACAGCCTACTCCACGTCTATATCTGTGCTTGCCACAGCCTACTCTGCAGTCTTCCCACTTCCACTGCCAGTCTTTACAGGACAATCGTCTTTGCTGTTTCCAATTGTATACTGTGTTCTTCTTCAGAAATATACGGCCTATCGTGTCCTTCCTTTCTCAAATCAATTAAAGGGTTTGGCCACCTGTCATCCCATTAGATCTCCTCATGGTCTCCTCTGGCCCTTGTTCTCTGGACCTCAATGGACGCTGTGAGAACCTGGCCACTCCTCCTTTTCCTAATGCTTGCCTGTTGTCCAAACCGATCAAGAATCCCCTCTTCTGGGAGAAAGACGGTTTCCTCAGCCTGAGACAAATACTCTTCAATGGGCTGGGGAACTTACCTTTATCACAAATCACAATAACCAGATGATGGCCCATGCCTGAATCTCAGCCCTCAGGAGGTGGAGGCAGGAGGAGTGCTGTGAGTTCAAAACCAACCTGGGAGATATATATAATACAGCCTGGGTTACAGAGTTAAACTCTGCTTCAAAATTTTTTTCTCTACACTTCTGTTTCTTCTTTTATATTTTTAGCATATAGATCTCATTTTAATGTTTAGTAACAACCCTGTAATTTCCATAAATGGGAAAAGCTCACTAAATAATACAGAGGAAAATATGTAATTAAATCACTTACTCAATTAAGAGTAGCAATGGGTGTAATAGTTAAGTGCACTGACTGCTTTTGCAGAGGACCTAGGTTCAGTTCCCAGCACCCACATGATGGCTCACCTTCAGTTCCAGGGAACCCAATGACCTCTTCTGGCCTCCAAGGACAACAGTTATGCATGCAGGCAACATTCATACACATAAAATAAAAATAAATCTCTTTTTAGGAATATTCACAAAAGACAGGGACAAGTCATTGGTATATAAAGTGGGCCAGCCTTTAGGAGCCTTTAACCAATGTCATTTCACTGTGAAGGCCAATCTCTACAGACTGGAGCATCTGGGCTGGGTTACACCATCAGAACCTACAGCAGCAGTTCTCTCGTACACAAGATGCCTCGGGAAAGCCATCCGGGAGGAAGAGTTTGAGAACACAGTCCATCCTGGCAGGGCAGGCAGCAGGAAGATGAGGTTACAACATACCCACAGTCAGGAAGGAGAGAAAGAGGACCTGTCTGCTCAGCCAGGGCACCACCCCATGAAATGATACTGCCCACCCCAATTAATCCGATCTCTAATCTCCCTCACAGGTATGTCCATCTTTGTCTCCAATGTGATTCTACAGCCTATTGGTCAGCAGCCAACATAATAATAAACCTTTACAGAGTTAGATTTTGGTTTTCATCTGCCCGATCCAATTCCTTTGGTAACAAGAGCTAAGTGTTATCTTCCCTTGAGGAAAGCAGCCCTTTTCCTGATGTATGCAGTCATGAAATGTCATCTTCTCCCAGCTATTAAAAAAGAAAGAAAAATACACCTCGAGCCAGAACCTCAGTCTGCACCGCACTGGAAAAACTATCTGCTCCACAAACAAGGTGTGGACACAGTAACTGATGACTAACCTTCCTTGACCACAGCCTACCCCACATCAGCAACTGTAAAAGGCAGTGCAGCTGAGACTCCAACCTCACAAAATAAAGAGGGGAGGGCTCACAGAAGACCTGGTCTTAAAAGCAGCAGCAGCTTGGGTGTTCGGAACTCAAACTACTAACCTCCTGGCTACTTACATCTACACATTCTTTTAATTCCAAGTTGTATCAAACACCAAGCTTAGAAATGTCTTTAGCAGGAGAAATGTAAATTCAGCAGGAAGAAAATGCACTCCAAATTTTTTCTCTAGCTTAGCAAGTATTAGTTCTTCTGAACAAATTAAAGTGGACATCCAAGCTCTATCAGCATTTCCATTATGTGAAAGATTAAGAACAGCAACATAAAATAACCAGACTATAAAGTCCCTATCTTCTTAACAACTTAATTGGAGGGACCAAAAATATGTATGAAAAAAGCCAGAAAAAAATCATCACTCCCATAATCCCAGCGCTTAGGAAGTTGAGGCACAGGAACGCCATTGAGCTTGAGGTTAGCCTCGGCTGTGTAATTTCCTGGCCAGTCCCAGCCACACGGTGAGGTCCTGTCTCAGGAGGCAAAACAAAAAACAACTGCAAGGGCTGGAGAGACGGCTGTGTTTAAGACACCGGCTGTCTTCTAGGGACCTGGGTTTGAGTCCCAGCACCGACATGGTGGCTCACAACCATCCCTAACTCCAGTTCTGGGGATCTGGTGCCCTCTGCTGGCCTCTACGGACATCACAGTGGTGCACAGACATACTTGCAGGCGAAACAGCCAGACATACAAAGTAACAACAATAATAATAATAATGATGATAATGATGATGATGATGATGATGATGTGTTGGTCTTCCTGTTCCTTTTGTGGCTTAGGTCAAGGAGAAAGAACAAAGTATTTGGGTGATCTTTGAAACCATGCTGGGTGTTCATGCTGGGAGTCACAGTGGCTCTGGCCTGCAAGTCCAGCATTTCAGCAAGACAGGTAGACGACTGTGAGTTCCAAGCTAGCCTGGGCTACACAGTCAGACTCTGTCTCCACTCTCCAGCTAACCCTTCACAAAATCCTCACTAGTCTGGATCTGTCCCCTTCTCATCCCCACTCCATCTGTATCTAACAGTCCCCACTAAACACCGTCCAAGCCACCGTGACCGCCACACCTCTAATGCGCACACCAAAGACGGGCTCAGGGAAAACTAGGGTGCCTCTAGGAAGACAGAGAGGAAAGTGAGGAGAAGCAGCACATGGTTCTAAAGTAACTGAAAAGTTACAAACTCATTTCTTGACAAATATCAGGTCTTCTCATGGGAGGACAGAACTTACGGTCTGATCTATGACAGGAAGGTTTCTACCACCGATCTATACCAAGTCCCAGATTCAATATTTAAAGACCACATTTCTGATACACAACTCTAGTTACCGCAGCCCCAAACGATGCATCTTCCTAAAAATTAGTAAACTAGTCAGGTGTAGTGGCATATGCCTTAATCTAGCACATGGGAGGCAGAGACAGGTGGATCCCCTCAAATTCAAGGTCAGCCTGGTCTACAGAGCGAGTTCCAGGACAGTCAGGGCCACAGAGTGCAACTATGAAAAAACAGAAACAACACAAAAAGCAACAACAACAACCACAGCCCGGGAAGCCATACCTCTGTAAGCTTTGGTTAGTTGCTCAGACTGAGGAAACACAGCTAAAGACCAGCGGCTGCCGGCTAACCCCCACTGAACTTGGCCTTCCTTACTACAAGCAGTACTTAACATCCTAGAAAACAGCAAGCGTAAGTCTCTGTTGAAGAAACTGGTAAAAACAACTACTTTCCAGGAGATCAAAAATACAAACCATGCCAGGCAGTGGTAGTGCATGACTTTAATCCCAGCACTCGGGAGGCAGAATCAGGCGGATCTCTGTGAGTTCGAGGCCAGCCTGGGCTACAGAGTGAGATTCAGGACAGGCACAAAGCTACACAGAGAAACCCTGTCACAAACAACCAATATATATAAACCATGAGGAAGGAGTCCCTGAATGTCATGTACCAGACATCATAAAAATGATACTTATATTCAAAAGCATAGTTTTCGGGATGGAGATGGAGCTGGTAGAGTGCTTGCCAAGCATGCATAAAGCCCCTGGGTTTAATCCCCATTACCATAGAAATCCAGGTATGACAGTACACACCTGTAATTGAACACTTAGGAGGCAGAGGCAGGGAGACCAGAAGTCCAAAATCGTCCTCAGTTATGTAAGGGTTTGGTGTCAGCCTACTCTACATGAAGCATGTCTCAAAAAAAAAAAAGTATAAAGTAATTCTTAATGGAGAGGGAACTGGAGAGGTGCAGTTAGGAGCATTGGCTGTTCTTTCAGAGGACCTCGGCCCTGTTCCCAGTAACCACACGGTGGCTCACAACTATCCGTAACTCCAGTTCCAAAGGCCACAACACCCTCCTGTGGCCTCCCCACTCAGAGCACTACAGGCATGTGGTGCAAACATACATGGAGACAAAACACCCACACACATAAAATAAAAATAAATAAAATCTCAAGAAAGAATTGAAGCCAACACAAGAACTGAGTTGAAAGAAAAACATGATGAGAAGCACTAATTGGAAAGCAGATGAAAGACCCTAGAGCCAGACTGATGTCTATAATCCAGCACTCAGAAGGCTGAAGCAGGACTGCCCTGGGTGCAAAGCATCAAGAACTACATCATAAGACACTGTCTCCAAAAAAACAAAAAATTCTATTGGTTTACAAAAAAAAATTAAGATATATATGGAATTCAAGCAAGATGCTCAGTTCCACTAGCCACCCAAGAAAGGCACAGAAAGGCACAATGACATACTACTGAAGGGTGACAAGGATAGCTAAAATATCCTTAAGTGACAGTGCAAGAATTGAGGATAAGTGAAAACCAAATAAAACACCCCGACACTGTAGGCCCAAAAGAGATGGAAAAGTAGCCAGCCAAAGACCTGTAACGCAGATTTCCTTCTGTAACAGCTTCATTTGTAATAGCCAGAAACACAAACTAAGCCAAATGCCTATTAACTGGTGAGCAGATAAATGAATTGCAGCACAGTCACATTTCAGTCAAACAGTCCCCAGCCATAACAAGGAACAATCTCAAACTTCTGCTGAACAAGTGAAGCCGGAGTGGAGTATATCCTCTAATTCTAACGGTAGGAATTGAGAACAGAACCCAGGGCAGCTGTTACCTGGGAAAGAGTGGGAAAGAAGAGAAATCAAGGAAGGAGGCATGTGGGGATCTTAAAGGGCTACTGGAAGAACTGTCTAAATTGTGGTGCTGGTGACAAGGGTGTATACAACTAACTACAAAACACAAACTGTTGTTTAAAATGGGTATGTTTTTAAATTTCATGCACACCATATCTGAATAAAGTCATCTGGGGTTTTCAGTTGTATTTTAACATATGAGAACTATTACAGAAAGAGAGAAAAGCAAGATTATACTATCACAAACAATGCTGTCGGGCATCCTGGACACACTTTTAATTCCAGCACTCCAAAAGGGGATCATCATGACTTTGAGACCAGCTTGCAGCCTGGGTTAATAGTGACTTAAGGCAACCTGGGCAACATAATGAGGTCCTGTCCACACACACACACACACACACACACACACACACACACACACTCACTCACACTCTAAAATGAGGGGAAATGTTCAAGTTTTAGCACAGCTGACCCTAAGAGTATGCCTCAGGAAAGGCTGCAGTAAGGAGAAAGAGCATGTGCTCTGTTGGCCTCTGGGAAATGGAAGTAAGGTGGCACAGAACAGCTGTGAAAATCAGAATTAATGTGCCTGGCTGCTAGCAAGTCACAGCAACGCAGCCCACGGACTTGAATCCTGTATCTGTACTCAGGTGAGGCCGAGACAGTAAGAGTTACATGGAGGAAATGATGAGCAGCTTTCCAGAGGAAAGGATTCTGGATGGTAGTTTTGAAGGGAGAGAAGGAAATGGACTGAAGGGAGGGGGTGCATCACAGGTAGAGGGCTGGTGCTGTGCAGAAGCGGAAAGGAGGCGGAAAGAAGGCGTCGCTGTGGAGAGATGGCAAAATTAGTGTGCCTATGGCACCAAGTCCATATATGGGAGGAAAAAGTCAGTGTCTTCCATCTGATGGAAATATCCATTTAAATTTCACAGTAAGATCCAGAATTGTAACTTCTTCTTCTAGTGGATGCTACATTATGTAGGAGAGCAGGATATTCAACTGGGAGAGAGCTCTTCCTATTTAAAAAAACAATGTGAATGCCCATATTCACCAGTCTCAGGCTCTTGGACGTCAGCCACAAGCAAAAATAATGATAAACTGTAATAATAGATACACAGCATATGGACCTGCTGTGCATCCGTCACCATGTGCTTCAGAATTTTTGAAAGCCTTTACATTGTTCAGAATCTCCATTCAGTTTATTTGGAAATCAACATGGAAAAACTCTCCCCAGAAAACTATTCAGACATGGTGGCACATGCCTGGGATCCCAGCATTGAGGTAGAAGGATCAAGAGTTTAAGGACACAAACTCCTTTTCTTACACAGAAAACTCAAGGAAAGTCTAAGCTACAGGATACCCTGTTTACACATAAATAAGAATTAAAAACTAAATAAAACAATGATCTCATCACATCACAACTATATTTCAGAAACCCAACGGATTTTATGATTTTGGAGCAGAGTTTTTTGGTTTTGTTTTGGAGGGTTTTTGTGGGTGTGTGTGTGTGTGTGTGTGTGTGTGTGTGTGTGTGTGTGAAGATTTGAGACAGCATTGCTACATATCCCACAATGACTTTAAACTCATCATGTAGCCCAAGCTGACCTGGATTTCTAAGAGATTCACCTGCCTCAATGACCCAAGAGCTGGAATTACAGGTGTGAGTAAAATAATGTAAAAAAAGTTTAATTTTGAAGTATTTTTGTATTAATATACTTGAATGATTACTTCTCAGTCATGGACATGTTCAACTGTAGAACTGATGAAAGAATACAGGATTGTTCTTCTTACAATACTCAACTAGCAGATTTTCATTAGGATTCTGTACATACAACAGTGATTCTTTTCCACACTTTATCTAAAAAGTGTCCTTTTTAAAGTCCTATTTCTTCAAAAGAACAGCTACAGTACCTAGTTAAAATTTGAGCCATTCCATTCTCCACATAAGAGAACTGTGTGCTGAGAAAATGAGGCACACAATGAGCATTAACTTTAAGGATCAATAATGCTGACCTTTCAACAAAAGAGGGGCAGTGGAGCTGCCGCAGGAAGCAAAGGTGCAAGGTAGGCTCTGTGCTGGTTTCCGGTCACCTTGGACAAGCTACAGTCACCTGAGAGGAGGAAGCCTCCACTAAGAAACGCCTCCAGAAGATGGGAACGAACACACGAAAAGGGCATTTTCTTAACTGGCGGTTGGTGGGGTTCTACCTCCACCACCAAAACAAACAACAGAGAGGACGGACGGACGGAACTGAGCATGCTAGTGGGCAAGGAGCACACAGACAAGAAATATGAAAGCTAACCAGGCTGAGCCAGGGAGACGACTCAGTGGATGAAGGCATTTGTTGTTAGCCCCGGGCCAGGACCCACGGGATAGGAGAAAACCACTCCTGCAAGGTATCCTCTGACCTTAGCATGTGCACTAATGTGCACACACACACACACACACACACACACACAAAGAAATGTACAAGAAAAACTGAAAACAGAAAACTTAAGAGCATTCAAAGATGAAAACTGAAAGGAAGTTAAATCAACAATTTACAATAAAAAGGCAAGAAACCAAAACAGACCTTTGTTTGTTTCAGACAGCCTCATGTAGTCCAGACTGACTTCAAAATCCTCATACAGTCAAGCAGGGCCTCCAATCCTGATCCCTGTTGCCATAATGTGCCCAAGTGCTAAGATTATAGGTATGTCCACCTTACACCTGTCAGAATGGCTAGGATCAAAAACACTAATGACAGTCAATGCTGGAGAGGATGTGGAGCAAAGGGAACACTACTCCACTGTTGGTGGGAATGCAAACTTGTACAACCACTGTGGAAGTCAGTATGGCGGTTTCTCAGAAAATTGGGAATCAAACTACCTCAAGACCCAGCCATACCACTCTTGGGCATATACCCAAGGAATGCTCAATCATACCACAAAGATACATGCTCAGCTACATTCATAGCAGCATTATTCGTAATAGGCAGAACCTGGAAACAACCTGGATGCCCATCAACTGAAGAATGGATAAAGAAAATATGGTACATATACACAATGGAGTACTACTCAGCAGAGAAAAACAATGACATCATGAGGTTTGTAGGCAAATGGATGGATCTAGAAAAAAATCATCCTGAGTGAGGTAACCCAAACCCAGAAGGACAAACATGGTATGTACTCACTCATAAGTGGATTCTAGATAGAAAGCAAAGAACAATCAGACTACAACCCACAGAACCATAAGGATATATATAAAACATGGAGGACCTTAGGATGACTGTTGCTTATAATAAGATCTGGTTTTACTCAATTACTAAGCAACCCTCAATGAAACATCACAAATTAAGAGCTGCCAGCTTGGGTCATGCTGGGATCAAGAATAATGGGCCTTAGCGGTTCATGTTCCTAGAGTTGTGCCCATGCCAATGGCTACCCACATGCTCCAGAAGAGAATTTGACATCACTGCTGCCATTGTTGCTGTTAGAACAGTGACGACCATGCTACTACTGTTTCTGGGATTGCCATTTCATAACTGGTTACTACAGCTAGCACAGTGGAGACCCTGGCAGCAAAAGTAGCTACCACAGTTAATTTATCTTTCATCCTATTGGGCATGACAAATTGAAATCAATAGTTATATACATTTCAATTGGCCTTAAAAGCTATAAATTTACAAACTCAAGTTCCACTTGCTCTCAGGATACCATCTTACAAGGTCTCCAATTTGCAGTAAGACTCATTAAGGAAGGGAATGGCTCAGTTGCCTTTAGCCTACCGGCTATGGGTGGATTAAGACTTCTGTTGGTCTTTTCTGTGTTGAACACACAGATTGCAAGCCCAGCGCCACTTAGAGATCTTTGACAACAGTCAACTCTACATCTCTCACACAATTGAGCCTGTATGATAATGAGCATTCAGAGATGGGTAATGCCTAGGGGGTGCTCACCAACCTAAGACAGAACACCTGTGTGGCCTGGACAAGTGCCTCCATGACGGGTAAGGTGACCTGCTGATGTCCCATGCAACCTAAGTCAGAAGCTAATTTTTAGTAAAAGGGGGGAACCTGTAGGTCCCTGACCCCCGTTTTAGATAACTGTTGCCTTGCTTGCCGACCTTGACCTTGATATCCTCCCTATGCTAATTCCCTGAGAGATTCCACCCTCCTGAATGCTTAAGGGAAGCTCCTTGTCTGTGAATCCAGCACATTGGACGATAACTGCTTAGATGCAAGATTGTAAAACATCAGGAGCGGGGGTGGGGATTTAGCTCAGTGGTAGAGCACTTGCCTAGCAAGCGCAAGGCCCAGGGTTCAATCCTCAGCTCAAAAAAAAAAAAAAACCAACAACATCAGAAGTGAACTTCTGCCAACTGGGGTTCCCCCATTGTGCTGTAAGTTTGTATTTAAGACCTCCTCCCTCCTTCAATAAATAACCTTCGACATTCAAGAGGAGGAGGAGGAGGAGGAGGGGAAGAAGAAGAAGAAGAAGAAGAAGAAGAAGAAGAAGAAGAAGAAGAAGAAGTAGTAGTAGTAGTAGTAGTAGTAGTAGTAGTAGTCAAGATCATGATGGGAAAACCCACAGAGACAGCTGACCGGTGCTAGTTGGAGCTCACTGACTCTGGACTGACAGCTCGGGAACCTGCATGGGACTGAACTAGGCCCGCTGAATGTGGGTGACAGCTATGTGACTCGATCTGTTTGTGGAGTCCCTGGCAGCAGGACCAGGACTTATCCCAGATGCATGAACTGGCTTTTTTGGAGCCCATATGCCAGACTTTGTTGACTACCATGGGAGGCCTTACCCACTCTGAGGAGTGGATGGGCGCAGAGTGGGAGGGAGGGGGAACTGGGGTTAATATGTAAAATGGAAAAAAATTTTAATAAACATATTTAATAATAAAAAAAGATTATAGGGATGTGCCCTGGCCCACAGCCCCAAAGTTATGTTTACTAACCATAATCAATAATTAATAAACCAGCAATGGTAATTCAAAAACAACACCTTCACCCAGCAATTCTTAAAGCTAAGACTGCTTTCCCAGGCAAGCAGAAGCCAGAGACTGGGAGGCACACTCCTGGCTTTCTTCCATCAGTGCTTCCTAGGCCTGGACTCCCACCCTGCTTTCCCAAGGCACTCACTTCAAGAAGATGACAGAACTCTCAAGAAAAAAAAAAAAAAAAGTTGAGCAGATCGGAGATCAAACTAGTCTGACCTTCCGAGAGCAGTCAGTGATACAATCATATTCCCAACACCTCCCCCAAAGCATGATTTGAATTTTCCATCAAAAATATATAAGGTTAGTATAGTAGTGCATGGCTATAATCCCAGCATCTGGGAGGTAGAAGCAGGGGGATTGGGAGTTCAAGGCCAGCCTTGACTATCCAAAATAATGCCCCCACCCCCAGTGGCACTCTCTCTCTCTCTCTCTCTCTCTCTCTCTCTCTCTCTCTCTCTCTCACACACACACACACACACACACACACACACACACACACACACACACACACCCCACCTACCCTAAGTTTCAATGAAGCTACTTTTTCCCATGTTAGGTCATTGTTATGTTAAAAGTAGCAGACCCACCTACTGGGTACACTAGAAAAGAAGTCGTCTTTTTGAATCCTGTTCATCTTGTTTCCGACATCCACTCTGCCCCCTTCTCCTCGGCACTGTCATTTTTAACTTGCCATGAGTTTATCCCTGTAAGTGTTCACAGCTGGATTGAGATAATCACTTTCTATATATAATGCAAAGCCTGCTCTTTAAAGCCCTAGTGTTCCTCAATAGCATTTTAGAGCAATTAGGAAACTTCAAATCAACCCTTCAACACCATTTATTTTACAGATGAAGAAACCAAGCACAGAGTGCCGATGTCATCTGCCTAAACCATAGGGCAGGAGGCCAGGTCCTAAGTCTCTTCAGTACTACGCTAATGTTTTAAGACAAAATCAGTATGAGGACTTACTAAGAATTAAAACTGATTGGTAGAAAACTGAAAACTAGCATTATAACACAGCTCTGGCTCTGCTTCTAAAATATCCCCCATACAAACATGTATATGCATTCGCTGTGTTCTCAGAAAGAGAGAGCAGGAGAGAAGACTAACTGGGAGTCTTCCAACTATTTCAGACAATAGAGTCTGGTGGCCAAAGAACCAGTCTCCATAGCTACTGGATGTTACACTGAGTGTGTGCTGGTATAGAACCGAATCTTTTCCCTTGAAGAAAACCTGCTGCACACCATTAATCCCAGCACTCAGGGGGCACAGGGAGAGGCACAGGGCAGCAGATCCTGTAGCTTGGTTTTCAAAGAGATACTGTTTCAAAAAAGAGAGAGGGGTGTAAAACTACGAAATTTGGGGGTGAAATCAGAGATAGTTTAAGTTCACAATCTCTTCACCCCTCCCTCCTCTTTATCAAACACACAAGCTCACCCTCTCACCACTGCAGGGTATTGCTTTATAACCAGCATTGACCCTGAAATGATCTTAACTGGTCTGCACATTAAATGTGGTCTTCCCAGCTGAGTGTGGTAGCATTTAGGGAGGCTGAGGCAGGAAAACTGTTTTAGTTCAAGGCTAGCCCTAGATAGAGTGAGACAGTCTCAAAAACAAAATAAAATGATTTTTAAAAGTGCCTTTCACTGTCGACTATCACAACCTCATCAAGGTGTGGTCTGTGCCTGCAATCCACATTCACACATGCAGGAGTCCAGCACTCGGGAGGCAGAGACAGGCAGAGACAGGCAGATCCCTGTGAGTTCGAGGCCAGCTACAAAGTGAGTTCCAGGGCAGCAGGTAAACAGAGAGAAACCCTGTCTCCAAAAACAAGAGAGAGAGAGAGATAGCATAACCTTTATTAGAATTATTCTAACAAGATAGATTAATGAAAGGAAGGTCTGAATTATAAAATAGATTTAAATGTATTTTGTAATCTACACATTATTTTTTAAACAGACACTAACTATTCAAGTGTTTTGTTTTGAGACAGGTGTCATGTAGCTGGTGAGGCTCTTGAATTCCTGGTCTTCCTGCTGCTATCCCAATTCCCTGGTGCTGGGGACTACAGGCCTGCACCACCATGCCTGTTTGTTAAACGGGCTTTACTCATGTTTGTTGGTGTTTGTTTTGGACTTTTTTTTTTTTTTAAGATTTACTTATTATGTATACAGTGTTCTATTTGCATGTGTCCCTGCAGACCAGAAGAGGGCACCAGATCTCATTACAGATGGTTGTGAGCCACCATGTGGGTGCTGGGAATTGAACTCAGGACCTCTGGAAGAGCAATCTGAGCCATCTCTCCAGGCTGGCTTTACTCATTTTTAAGAGTATTTGTGGCAGGCCACACATCCATGCCTGAATCTCCTCTGTACGTTTAAATGTTGTTATGGTGTGCCATACCTTGAAGGCTGGTGAAGACAATGGTGAACGAGCTCACTTCTAGGAGTAAATTATGGATTTTAGAATTAGCAGGCACAACAGTAAGAGAGTATTACACACGGTCTTAGACCAGCAGTTCTCAAGGTCAAGACCCCTTTGGGGGTCGAAGGACCCTTTCACAGGGGTTACCTAAGACCATCAGAAAACACAGATATTTACATCATGATCATAACAATAGCAGAATTACAGTTCTGAAGTAGCAATAAAATACTTTTATGGTTGGGGGTGGGGGGAGATCACCACCCCACGAGGAACTGTATTGAAGGGTCACAGCGTTAGGAAGGTTGGGACCACTGTCTTAGTCTATTTTCTGATTCCATAACAAAATGTCTGGAACTGAGGAATTAAAAGAAAGTCACTGGGAAGTCCATGATCAGTTACCCACGTGTGGTGAAAGCAGAAAGCGCATCAGCACACGGTGGGAAAGGGCAGGTGGGGATGCCCAGGGAAAGTGGGAAGGGCAGCCTGACTCTAACCAACCACTCAGGAGAATGAATCTGATTCCATAGGAACGATATTCATCACTTCTAACTCTCTCTTAAAGGTCCCATCATCTCTTACATTCATGACCACATTTCAACATGCATTTTGGAGGCAACAAACTATACTCAAGGCACAGCAGTTGTTGATAGACTCTTACAGTGGGATGTCTTCAAGGTTACTTACTTCTCACAGTTTAAAGAGTAAGAGATGTCTTAAGTGAGAAAATTATGTTTTCTTCCAATTCCCTTCTAAAGCATGGAAAAATAGTACCCATCCTTCTAACTTTTCTACTATTCACACAAAGCTCATTTATCACCAAATCTAATGCCCACTTTGCCTCTCCATCCTCTAGAGGCGTTCTTGATCCTCTAAACTGGAGCTCACCCTGTAGCCCAGAGGCTGGCCTTGAACCGTCAAAATGCTGGCCTCAGCCTTCAGGTGCCTGGACTACAAGAGTGTGAGAGCCTCGGCTCTTCATCGTTACTCTCTTCTACACTATTGCTCTTGTGCAGGTATTTTCTCTCCTTACCACCAGCCGAAACTTGTATTCAAAAACCATACATCAAAAGGCCTACAGCAATGATTTCAAAATCTTTCTTTAAAAGACCGTGTGTGTGTGTGTGTGTGTGTGTGTGTGTGTGTGTGTGTGTGTGTGTGTGTGTTGGATCACCTGGAGCTGAAGCTGCTGGCAGTTGAAGCTCCTGATTTGGGTACTAGAAATTATTCTCAGTTCCTCTGGAAGAACACAGACCTCTTTTAACTGCTGGGCCCCAGGTTAAAAATCTTTTAAGATGAATCAGAAACATCCTCCAGTTTCTGACTCTGTGGGTCTTCAGTGGAACCAAAGACCTGCTTTTCAGTCTGGAGCTGGGAATCAAGCCCAAGGCCTTGTCCATGTTAACTGAAGCAGGGGCTTCCCCGTCTCACCACACTGCTAGCTAACCTCTTCTGGTTTCTTACTTGCTCCCTTTAAACTCTATTTATTTATCTACTCTAGTTGGAAGGAGCACGGGGTTCACAGGACCTTTAAAATATACTAAAGGAGACATCTAGGAGTTCCCCTCACACATGTCTATCAAGAAACCTGCAGGACCCTGATATAAATGATAACCTAAGAAAGGGCCTCTGGAAGGCACTGGAGCATTCTGACATTGAGAAAATGAGAGTTCCAGACAGAGTGTATGGATTTTACCTGTTTCGATTTGTCTGACCAAGGTGACCTAGCCCCAGCTGGAGATGGAAGAGCCACACTGATCTGAGGAGGGAAGCAGTCCATGCCTGGCCATAAAGACACCCATATGGCTAACCAGGCCCACAGTGCACACTGTGGGGATAAGTAAGACCTCTTGGGTTTATGAGAAAGAGAGGAACCCCACTCAGGCTTCAGAAGTGATGTAGATTCTTCCTAAAGGCAGGTGGCAGGTGGCAGGTGGCAGGGGCCCCTCCTCTACTTGGTGACCACTGGAGGGGCCCCAGCCAGGTCTACTGTTGGGTGGTTGTCATGTCTGTGGGAATGCTGGTGTGGCCGACCCCCAGCTCCCAGAGTGGTGAGGGCTTTGGGCACTGGACTAGGATAACCTAGGCAGCTCCCCCAGACCTTCCCTGAATGCAGCTTCGATCTACTCTCGACGAGGCCAGGGGCAGTCCACCTCAGTGTCTGCTGACAGTTCTATCAACTTGTTCCTGGATGTGGAACAAGCATCCAGGCCCTGCATTGTAGCTCCTATGCAGCCTATGCCAACACATGGCAAAGGAGTGATCAGTAGCACAGAGGTCCAAAAGGTCTAGGTGTGCTTTTAGATAGAGTCAGTGGAAAAACGGGGCCAGGAAATCAGATGCCATCACTGCATCGAGGTCCTCCTTGAGCTTCCTTCCCCAAGACCTGCACCTCCCATCCCCACAACTGACAGGGAGACACTGCCTGGCCTGGGTGGATGTGTGGTCTTGAACAGCTTAGAAGACAGCAACAGGCGAACTGTACCAGCGAGCTGTGACTGACTTTGTGACAGGGATGCAGGGCAGGTAGCAATCCAGGTAGTTTGTGGCCAGGGGGAGACTTGCTCCTCACAGCACTGCTCCTCATCACCTCCAGGATCAGTGTGCCAGCATCTTCCACATGTGCTTCTCTGGCTGTTCTGACTGCAGCATGAAGCGCAGGGCATGCAGCGCTCCTCCAGGCACAGCAAGCTACAGCATATGCTGGGTCCCTGGACAGATGCTATTCCAGAAACAGCCAAGGGTCTGCCCAGCACGGACTGCCATAAAGGGTACCCTAGCAACACAGCCGCTCCATACTGAGGTAGTTTACAGGTAGAGCAAGAATGTGGACTTGTGCCGGGCGGTGGTGGCGCACACCTTTAATCCCAGCACTCGCCAGGCAGAGGCAGGCGGATCTTTGTGAGTTTGAGGCCAGCCTGGTCTACAGAGCGAGATCCTGGAAAGGCACAAAGCTACACAGAGAAACCCTGTCTGGGGGGGGGGGGGGGGAGAATATGGGCTTGTGAACCCTTAACACAGAAATCACAACTCTTAAAGTTGGGTGTGGTAACACAGATTTGTAATGCCAGCACTTAGGAGTCAGCGGCAAGAGTATCAAGAGTTCAAGGTGGCCAGGGATAGAGGTACACACATTAAACACTGCACTTTGGAGGCAGAGTCAGGCAGGCTGATCTCTGTGACTTCTAGGGCAAGCTGGTCGACATACCAAGTTCTAGATGAGCCAGGGCAACACAGTGACACCCTGACACCAAAAAAAGAAAGAAAAAGTCAAAGTCATCCTTGGCTACATGCAGTTTGAGACCAGCCTGGTCTACTGGACAACATGATACCCTGCCCTGGAGCTCAGGAGTTAGGAGTCAGGAAGCGGACAGAACTCTAACTCTTAGATGCTCTCATGCCGCAGATGATCCAATCCCTTTCCTGAGCACTGTCTTTTTCACACATTTCCCCCTAGGTACAGTGAATTCTGTCATCTCTAGCACAGGCTGAGTCCCTTGCTTTTTCTGGGTCATTAAACAAGAAATATCCTTCAGTTCACGTCACCTTCTTTGGATCCCCTCACCCTCTAGGTCAGCAAATCCTTATAGCATCCTACACTCCTTCCTATTAGGAATTCCCACAAGGTGAGTTTCCGTGGGAGAGTTGGTTTGCCAGCATTCCTTCCCTCCTGCACACACACAAGCTCAAGGAAGCCGGAGCACATATCCACCCAGCTCCTACGCAACTGTCAGCTCCTGGTGAGGTGATTTCCACTCAAACTGATTTGTGGTCTTGTAACGGTGACTTATCTTAGAACCACAAGAGGAAACTGATTACTGAAAAAGTAATAGAAGGCTAGGCATGGTGGGTGTATGCTTATAATCCCAGCCAGCAGGAGGCCAAGGAAGGAGGGATGCAGTAGGTCAGTGCCTGCCTGTGCCAGAGGACTCCATCCTGAGTTACAGAAACAATCCTTGTCTCAAAAACTAACAAAATAAATTGATAAATCAAAACTAGAAAAACACTAGAGGTATTTTTCTTATCTTTCAATTCTTAGAACTGAGGATACACCATTAAACATCTGGAAGGTTTGAAGGGAAAACAAACACCTTCACAAGATAGATTAATATCACAAATTCCTCCACAATCCTATCTATTTATTATTATTATTAGCTGAACTTAGTACACTGATATCCAAATGCTATGCATTTAGGGATAATGTAACCTATAAATCTAAAGGGGATGGTTGTCTAGTTTTTGTAACGGGGTTTCAGGTAGCTGAAGCTAACCTCCAATGTGCTATGCCGCCACAGATGACTCTGAATTTCTCATCCTCTTCCCCCTACCTCCAGAGTGCAGGCAGGCATATGCACCAGGCCTGCTTTATACCATGCCGAGGACTGAATGCAAGCCAAGCACTCCACCAGCTCCATCCCCAACCTCCATTATCTACCTAAAGTTCTTAAGAAAAAATGAAATTTAGATGTAAGACACTCCAATGGAATAGCTGCTCGGATTTGTACTAAGCCACAGACCATCAAAAATTATGTAACACTAGTTATATTTAGCCAATAATTATCATGCAAACTTCTGCAAACTGTTCTACAAAATCTGACAGTCTTTAAAATGGAAAAAATTCATTCACCAACTTATTTCTCTAAAGCGTGGTGCCAGATCAGCACAGCATCAACCTAAATAGGAAACAGAACTAACAGAAAAATCTCAGGGCACATTGTAACTAATGCAGCAGAATTTGCATCCATATAGAGGTTTCCTCAAGCAAGGCATGGGAACACAGGCCTATAATCTATAATCTCAGCCCCTCGGAAGTGGAGACAGGAGAAGCAGGCGGTCAAGGTTTGAGAACAGACTGGAGTACACGGGACCCTGCTCACAAAATAAGACAAAACAAAAACAAAAAGTCACCTCCATTCAGAGGAGCTACATTTAGTTGTTTTGTTTTCTGAGACAGGGCTTTATGTAACCAGGCTGGCCTCAGACTCCTGACAGTCCTCTCTCTGCCTCCAGAATGCTCTATTATAGGCAGGAACCACCATGCCCAGCCAGTCTATTCCTCTTTAGCGACTACTCAAGCTGCCAGTGCACAAAGCAATTTGAAAACGACTCTCCTCATCACCTTATAAGAGACACCAGAACACGTGTTCTTCCTCTAGTCCTGCTTATGTTTAACTAAACTGACAATTCTCATTGTATTTCCTAAGTGCGCTTAAACATGGTCTGTAGAAATTGAAGTAATTCCATTTGCAAAATGGCAATAACATTGATTCCAGAATTGTTTTAAGGATTACCTAGTTCAGCACATTTCCTGATATGGATTCTAACCTCTAACATCTTCCTCAAAAGACCCCTCAAGGCCATCTGTCCCCAGTGCTCTTCCTTACGAAGACCCAGAGCAGCCAAATGGTTGTCAAGGGCACACATCCACTTAGAAAGGTAACAGTCTTCTGGCAGGATTCTTATTCCCCAGTGTGTCAGTTTCTGAATCAGTACCGAAATGCTAGGTTCCTCTGGCCTATCACAGAGGTCTCAAAGGGTAACTCAAGTCTTCTTAAGGACTGTGCTCACAATTATGTGCTATAAACCACAAATTAATAATTTAGTTCTATACAGTAAATGTTTAAATTTTTAAAAGATACATAGTTTAAATGAAAATCAAAATTCACCTGGCTCTACTTATTTTTTCTATTTTCTTGAAAGTTTTTTTTCTAAGAAAAGTATTAACCTTGTTTTCACTTGAGGAACTAGAAAAAGTAAATGTGTTTCTCATTCATTAAGTATGGCAAACAGTTATAATAAACTTAATTAGTTACCCAGTTTCCCACAAGTAAAAATTCATACCCATACTTAAGTTGAAAATCTATTAATAATCAAATCTTGAAACGTAAGATCTAATCTTAATTCAAAATAGTCTTTGTGATTTTATCACTAATATTCTACTCCAAAAACAATTTCTTCAGACTTAATAAAGATTTAGAATGGCTTTCTGACTTGGCCATAAAAGAAAAATATGTAGTTGAATACCTACCAAACCATGGCCTAGATGTTCCTTGGTTTTAATTCTAGGTATAAATTACTACAACCAAAGTACTCATTATCCTTAATTTATAATGCAAATAAACAAGATACTTAATAACGCTTGTATAAGCCAACTCAAAAAAGATCTATGAAAATCAACACAACTTTTACTATTTAAATTAAGAATAACTACCAAAAATCAGCAATACTGGAGATGACGGTTACACTCACAGTCTATTCCTAAAAGAAATTCTGATCAAGCAAAAGGGTAGAAAACTTGAGTGTGTGATGCTGGGGAGGGCGGGAGGTGCACACTGTCGCAGCACATCCGTCAGAGGACAACTTCCGGGCTCGTTTCTCTCCTTTCGCTGATAGTGTGCTAGAGATCAAACCCAGGGCAGGCTTGCACATCAGGCACTCTGAGCCACTGGGCAGTTCATCTGCCCTAAGTGAATGATTTGGGCAAGAATGTATCTTCTGAATTAAATTAAAATCACAAAACTATACTTTGAGTTGAGAAGTCTGAAGAAGCTACTATCATCAGTTACAAAGTCCTCCGCAATAAGCAATAAGCCACAGCTTACGAGTTAACGTACTGAAGGCATCAAGCAACCAAGCCCTGAAAACCAGGCTCTAAGCACTGTTCCTCGGAAACGACACCTCTTTTTCTGTGGGTTGCGTTTGGGCTGTGGTGGTCCTAGGGATAAAACCCAGCACTTCACACCTGTGGCAACCACTCTACTTGTTGTACTTAGAGTTTTTATTTTCGCCTTCTTTCATTCCTCCATCTTTTCTCCAAAAAGAAAAAGAAAATGAGGCAGGAAGGCAGGTCGACAGCCCTACCAGCTAGCTCCTAACTACAACCTCCCTGCTAACCTACAACCCCCCTTCTAACCTAAAACGACACTGGCCAGAGGACAGACTCAAATGCTCCAACCAGAGCACCTACTCAAAAGAAAAGCCTAACACGGGTGATAGTTCAAACACGGCAGAAGGGAAGGATGCCCAGCCCTTGCAAACGCTAGGTCAACCAGCAATCACCAGGCATCTAAGGGAAAAACTGAGCCTGAAGAAGGACGACTACAAAAAGACAAACTGACCACAGGGGATAATGCTAGTACAACATAAGAAAAAAGAAAATCTGCCGATTAACTCAGGAAAATGCTACGAGTGGGGGCAAAGGAAGCCCCCCAACACAGACAAGGATCCCAAGTATGAGAGGAAAAAGAACCAGCAGGATCATTCTAAGAACCCACCAAGCAAGCAGGAAAAGAGCAGCACCGAGGACACAGTAGACAGGCATTCCATACGGTGGGCAAGGCCTAGGGTTCAGACTGCAAAGGCAACTGTGCATCAGAAAGTCACACTCCACCTCTCTGGGGATGGAGCAGTTTGAACACACAAGTCACAGCCAGGCTCTGTGATTCACAGGCAAGGGGCAGGGAGGGGACATGGATATAGGATGAAACAAACCTCCTTTGATGAAATTCACTAGCCCACGTAAAAGATCCTGGCGTCTTGGAGTCTTTTAGCTCGACTCTCACCGACCATGTCTCAGTAGGTACCTACTGGTGTCTGTGAAAGGGAAAGGCTCTGTGAACTGTGGCCAGGGCCAGAGCAACAGCTAGATTCTAACATTATATTCTTACAGAAAGTTCACGGCCATCCTGGGCTGTAAAGTGAATTCAAGGAAAGTGTGGACTGCATGGGCCCTGTCTCAGAAAGCACAAAAGTGAGCTGAGGACAGGGCTCAAAAAAGCAAAGAACACTTGCTGAGCAAGCATGAGGACCTCAATTTGGATCCCCAGCACCTAAAAAGCCAGGCAGTGTGGCCTGGGCTGAAGGGCCTGAAACCAGAAGACCGAGACAGAAGACCACTGAGCTTGCTAGATAGCCAGCTTAACCAGAACAACAGTACGATCCAAGCTCAGTGAGACCCTAGCTCAAGGACAAAAGGTGAAGAGCAATTGCCCAGGACTCCCAACAACTGTCCTCTGGTCTCGGTCTGTCTCTGTCTCTCTGTCACACACACACACACACACACACACACACACACACACACACACACACACAGAATGTATACTTCAACAAGAATACAGAGGGAAGGAAGCCATGTTATCCAGTTAAAGAGTTGGAGAATGAGGGCTGGGCATGCTAGCTCACTCCTGTAAGTTTAGCACTCAAGAGGCTGAAGGGAGAAGGGCTGCTCTAAGTGTGGAATCAGCTGGAGTTCTGGGTTAGCCTAGGCTACAGTGTGAGGCCCTGTCTCACAACAAACAAAAAAGTATAACAAAGAAGTTAGAGGAAGAGACCTAAAGGCTAGAGGCTGACAACTCAATTGCACACAGTACAACAGGGAATGGACGGAGTAAGTGGACAGTAGTAGAGGAGACTATGAGAGAGGCATATACCGTAAGCAAAAGGACGTAGTCTGTGCCTACTCCCTGACCTGCCTTAATAGTATTTACATAGTCATACTATCAACATCACTTGCTTTCATCACTTGTAAACAACCTCAGGACGCCATGCAGAGCTGAAGTTACATAGCAGAAACTGTTTATATAGGAAATAGAAAGTGGCCATGATTTTAGGAGTAGAATAAAGAAAGGGAAAGATGGAAAAGTTTTGTAATGTCTCACCTGGGCTGACAGTTAACTGGTAGCGCTCTTGCCTAGAGTATTCAAGGTCCTACATTTGACTCTTGGCTTCACCGGGGTTAGGAAAGGCCTTAAGTATGAAGTTGATAGAATTAAGTACGGGTCAAGATTGAACAGCAGTTAGACATGGTGGCACATAGTTATATCTCAGCACTGAGAAACAGAAGGAGCGTGTCAGCCTAGTCTAGACAGTGAGTTCCAGACCAGCCATAGCCACACAGTGAGAACTTGTCTCAAAAGGAAAAACTAAATGAATAAATAAAAAACCAATAGAAACTAAGATCCTTACAAACACAACACAGCTTTCCTTCCCTCCATATACATAAAGCACCTCTCATGAACCCGCACCTATTCCCTAGCAGAAGGAAAAGTTCTTTAAATAAAGAGGGTGATTCTTTGTAGCTTAAAAAGTCTTTTTCCTTCAGGTTCACTCTGTCTTTAAGGCACTAATTCTCTACTGAAAGTGAGCTCACTTCCCCCAGAGGACATTTTGCAATGACTTGAAACATTTTCCAGTTGTTACAATTAAAAGAAGTAATCCTGGAATCTAGTGGGTACAGGCATGGGGTTACCCATTCTAAAGTAATCCTGGAATCTAGGGGTGCAGGCATGGGTTACCCGTTCTAAAGTAATCCTGGAATCTAGTGGGTGCAGGCATGGGGTTACCGGTTCTAAAGTAATCCTGGAATCTAGTGGGTGCAGGCATGGGGTTACCCGTTCTCTAATGCACAGGAACTCACAACCAAAAACTTAGCCAGCTAAAATACTGTATGCCAAGCTGAGAAATTCTTCTTTAAGAAACTCTTCTAGCTTTTGGTTTTCTCTTCCTACGTCTTATGATAATGTCTGCATACAAGACAAAGCTTTCATGGGCATGGAGACGGTCAGGATTCATCTAAATACAGACTCAAGGACTGCCCTCTGCATCTTCATAGGCCTCTCAGGTCTGGCCACTGGCTCTCCTAGAGTCCATGGCATATGCTATGTGTATGATGTAACAGCATCATTTCAGCACCACCCACCTCAGCCACCGATCTTAACAGATATTCTTAGGACCTCAAACATGTCATCTATTTGATGGCTTACAGCTGTTACAGCATTAGCTACCTAACCCCAAATTTCCAGTAGCTTCCCACAATCAAAATTACAGTCTATTGTTGTGTGTTCCTGTTTAGTGCACAACTTTCTTCCACCTGGAACCAGTTTGTTTACTTTGCAGGTGTGTGTGGGAGAGGGTATAGGTGTGTCTAAAGTAACACATGGACACTGGTGTGTGGAGGCCAAGGACAACCTCGAGTGTTATTCTTCATACACTGTTCACCTAGTTTTGCTGAGACAGTCTATCTGAGCCCCGAGGCTTACTGATTATTAGGCTAGGCTAGCTGGCCAGTAAGCCCCAGGCACTCACCTGTAATTGAACTCAGGTTCTCAAGCTCGAAAGGTCCTCACGCTTGTGCAAGCATGAGCTAGCTACCTAAGCAGGCAGCCCTTGCAAGCACTTCACCTGCTAATTTGGGGACTCTAGAGCCTTTAAGCCTATGTCTATCACCCATAGGAACGCCAGTCTCCAGACCTGGCTTTTCAACTGAAGAGAAAGTTTAAAAAAAAAAAAGAGCGCCCACTTCTGTCCCTTCAATCCAGCAGTGACAGCACAGCATTTCTACCACATTCACTAGACGACAAGGAGGAAGCCAATGTAAGCAAGAAACGGCATCTGCCCTTCCTACCTCTCTCCAGCTGGTCTCCTCCCTCCTAACAGCAGCCTCAAGACAAGCTTTTGCTGGTTCTCACTGCTAATTGTTTCCTTCACTTTCTAGTAAAATATTCCATCTCTCCCCTACTAAGTAAGAACCATGAGAAACTAACTCCCGGGGTGTGTCCACGGCCTTCACATGGCTTCCCTTTCAACCTATCGATTCAGCTTAAAGATGCATTTTCTTCCCCTGTGGCCAGCCCTGGCCGGTGTAGAGATGGTAAGTAGTTCCGAATCCACTCTGGCGCCAGGCCAATGCTGTTTTGCTCCTCTGTATTTCCAAAATAATGATGAGAAGAGAATGCACTACTAGCAATATTTGTAAAGCATGCACGAGGCACCGTCATAAACGCCACGCTACGATGCACAGTGCTGTTTTTCTTTACATCTCAACCGCTCATCTTAAACGGTAGGACAGACGGCCATAAGACACTAAATGACACACTTAGCACACCTGGTTTCTGGAGGTCCTTACTCCAGTCTCACTTGAACAACGGACCCAAGCCCTCTAGTCACCAGCTTCCCAGCTCATCACTGCTGCTCCCAAACGCTGCTGAGACCAAGCTCCTCTTCCCAGAGGGCCGCACTCCCACCAGAGACTCCGTAACTCACACAGGGCTGGGTTTCTCTGCAAGACACTAGGAAATTGTATAAACTGCTGCTCATATGAAGCATCTGGCAACCAGAAATCCAGTGCCTTGGGTGGCAGTCATTAGAGGTAACTGCAGTGAGCGCTTAGACGCAGGGCAGAGTCCACTGTCAGCTTAACTTCAAGTTCAAACCCTTCTGGTGGCCTCCACTACCCATCCTCAACCTCTGAGTGTCTTTTAAAGAATAACCTGGTTTGGGAGGGCGGTGGTCCTTGTGAGGATTAGATATGGTATGTGTCAAGAAGGTTCATAGACAGGAGTCAATACACATTAGCTACTATTATCACAAGCAACTAACTAACTATTCCTCAAAGACACCCGCAGGAGCTTTAATTCCCTTTCAGCTTATCAATTTTTAACAACCCTAAAATAAGAAAGTTTCTTTTTTATTTGAAAAGAGCCAAGATCTAAAACCATAACCCCTTCCTTCAGGCTCTTGTTAAAAGAGGAGATTTGTGGTAACCAACATTTTACCATTTAGAAACTCAAAGTCTATCCCAAGCAATGGGGTGTGTGTGTGTGTGTGTGTGTGTGTGTGTGTGTTCCCAAACAGTAATATATATATATATAAATAAAAAGAGGGTTCAAGAGTTCAAGTGAGAATAGGATAAGGACTTTTAGAAACTAAGAGTGCTAAGTGTATTTATATATATATATATATCAGAGTGTTCCACAGATCACAAAGAATTCACAAAGTATAATGAAGTTTTGAGATTCATAAAGAACAAGAAAGTACTGGAGCAAAAAGCTTAGCTAAGAAACACTGCAAAGTCTGCTAGGGAGATAGTTGGACGTTAAAGGGCTTGCAAACAAGGAGCCGAGTTCAGTCTCTAGACCTTGGGTAAAAGCTGGACAGTGGCCAACATTTACAGTCCCAGCACTGGGGAAGAATTCAGTACATACATAAAGCTTGCTGGCAGCTAACCAGTCTAGCTTCCTCAGCAAGCACAACACTGGCACGCATGCATGAGTATATTCAAATATGCTCGTACACACAAGTGCACACCAAGAGAAATATGTTGTATAAGCCTATTAACTCAAAAACTACTAAATTCTAGAATAAAACAGAAAGTAAACATCTTCATGGTTTACACTCATCCATATCACTAAAAATAGAGAATTTTTTTAGTAAATGTTACTGTAACGTGAAAAATTCTTGTCTTTTGTTTTTCAAAACAATGGACAGAAAAATATAGTGATAAAGATAGTTTCTTTAAACAAAGTCTAGGGGCTGGAGGGATAGCTCAGCAGTTAATAGCACTAGCTGCTCTTCCAGAGGACCCAAGTTTGGTTCACAGTACCCATATCAAGTGACTCACCACAGCCTACAAACTCCTATGAACTCCAGGTCCAGGGGATGGATGCCCTCTTTTGGTCTCCATGGGCAACTGCACTCATGTGCACATACCCACACACTGACACACATATATACACATAATTAAACAACATATAATATATATTTTAATTATACAGGAAAGAAAAGCCTAAAGGGTCAGATTTTCTGTCACTCGTGTCCCTTAGTTAAAGCTTTACAGTTCTGAAGAATCTAGCATTCCTTGTGATCTGTAACAAGACAGTCATACAATTAAGATTCACTCCTATCAAAAAACATTGTTTCACTCAAAGAAAACTACCTGTGGGGCACAGTAGGGAATACCTGTAATGGCAGCACCAGACTGAGGGTCAGGAATTCAAGGTCAAATCTGACTACAAGGAATCTGAGGGTGACAGACACAGCCCGAGGAAGCACAATCTGTCTCAAAAGGTATTACCATTAGTCAACGAGGCAAATCAAGTACATAGGAGAACTCAGCATAACCAGCCTACTTAGTTCACTAACAGTCCAGTGATAGAGCACTTACCTAGTATATGCAAGGTCCTAAATTGAAATTAATGATACATGAACTAAAATAGCATTTAAAAATCTAGAGGCAAAGAGAATATTTTACGTAATTTTATAATTGCTGAAATTTCTCCACATGCTAAATACTGAGGTAGACAGTTGAAAGTACATATAATTTCATTCTCCCAACCATCATGCAAAGCAGTGGTTCTCAACCTGTGGGTCATGACCCCTTTGGGTTCAAATAATCCTTTCATGGGTGTAGCATATCAGATATCCTGAATATCAGATATTTATAGTTCATAACAGTAGCAAAATTACAGTTATGAAGCAGTAATGTAAATAATTTTATAGTTGGGGTCACCACATCATAAAGAATTGTATTAAAAGGTCACAGCATTAGGGAGGCTGAGAAACACTGATGTAAAGTAAGAATATTATCCCATTTTACAAATAAAAAAGCCAGTAATTTGCTCAAGGGGACATTACTGGTTTAAGATATAATCAAACCTCCCTCTAAAATTTTCTGATATTCAGTCCAGTTTCCTTGGTCTAACTGTAATACTGACATTCCCGAAAACTCAAGTATTCTTACAAAATATGCTGACTTTTTTTTCTTATTATTATTCTTAGGAGAAATAACCACTGGGGTGGGAGAAGTTCTCCCTAATGTAATAGGAAAAATTTTTTTAAACTGTGTTTATTGTGACATTATTTAAAGTGTGTTTGTGGGTTTTTTGTTGTTCTGTTCTGTTCTCTGACTCATCTACATCCATTTCCAACATTCTTTTTTACCTTCTTTTTTGGGGGGTGGGGGGGTGAAGGGAGCTGCTTTTTGAGACAAGGTTTCTCTGTGTAGCCCTAGCTGTCCTGGAACTCAGTCTGCAGACAAGGCTGGCCTCGATCCCACAAATCCGCCTGCCTCTGTCTCCAAATGCAAGGTTAACAAATCACATGCCACCACCGCCCAGTTCCCTCTTTTAACTAAAGTTGCTAAGGCCAGTCTCTCTTGTTTTGCATTTATGTGCTAATTTACAGGGATGGGTAGTGCTTGTGTGACAGAGGACTACGTAAGGAAGTTGGTGGTCTCAAACTCAGAACTCAGGTTATCAGGCTTGGCAGCCAATGCTTTTACTGGCTAAGCCATCACGCCAGCATGTCCAGGCTAATCTTGAACTCACTCTGCAAATCAAGTGGGCTTTGACCTGGTCTCAGACTCCCACGTAAGTGGGATTACAGGCCTGCAGCACCAGGTCGGCTGTGGCTCACTCTGTCTCACCCTCTTAAGATACTAAGTTACCTTCAGATACACAACCTACACCAAAACATAACATAAAACTCCTCTTCTCCAAGAAGTTCCCAGATCAAATGACTCCCTTCAGTGTCTCGCCACTTGTATCTACTCTGAATGACACTATCACACACTCCATTTGTCCTCCAGCCATCTATCTGGAATTACAGTTTTACTCATACAATAACTGATAAACTAAGTAGACTGTTGCTATTTTGGAGAGTTTTCAATGCTGGTGAATAGCAAAATGAATTGTTGCTATTTTGGAGAGTTTACATCACCTAGAATGATAACAAAGGTGAATTTATAAAAGAATAAGGCCTGGGAGTGTGGAACTCCAGGTTAAGGACTTCTTCCCTACCAGCTGCCTGACTCACAACATGTTTTGGAAAGAGAAATCCCTATTATGATGTCTTCTAGATTCCATCTTTGATTTCATACTTTTATGAAGGGTCTGTAATACAGACTAAGGTAGAAAGGATAAATCTAAAATCTCTGGTCTGGTTCTTATATACTGACATGAGAGCTGCACACACTAGTCCATAGATCTACACATGGTTCCATCCACAAGGAACCGTCAACCACAATTGCTCGAAGTACTTCTGGGGATCTCCTTGCATTCAGCCACCTACATTAAAAGTTTCTCAGAGGTTTGTGGGGGTTTTGTTTCGTAGGTTTGGGTTCCCTTTTTTGTTGACAGGATCTCAAGGCTAGCTGCAAACCCAAGGTAACCCTCCTTCCTCTATCTCCCAAGTGCAGGATAACCAGCAAACACCACGCCCAGCATCTCAGTAGCTCTAAGCTGTATTTATGCCCCATTTGTAGATCATATTTGTAAGAATAAGGTATGATCTTATCCTCTACTTTTGATTGCCTGGTATTCCAAGATTATTGTTATTCTTGTTTTCAACTTTGGATATAATATAATCATAATATAACACTTCAAGTTTTGCTATAAGGACAAATATTTTCAAAAATAATTATTACAACATCTATAAATTCTGTATCTGTTATCAATTGCTGATGGACTAGTAATTACCCAAACCAAGTTGAAACATACTAAGACCACTCAACATTTAGCTAACATCTTGTAATTTATCCCTAAAAACAAAGATATTTTGTGTAATGGCACATTTTATAAATTCACAATTTTATCAATTTTCTTAAAAAGCAAGTGGAAAGAGAACTTCATCTCACAGGATTGCAGAGCTAACTCCAAAATAGATAACTCTCAATTCAAAAACAAATTCAGAACGTTTTTAAAGTTTTCTAAATATATCTAAATTTTATATTTTACTTAAAAAAACTAAAAAAATTAGATATTTTACCAAATATCTAAATCCTAGGACTGTGTTAAGAAACATTCACTTGCTTCAAAAATGTAGCAAAAGCCAGGCACAGTGGAACACACACGCAGTCAGAAGGCTGAGGCCGGAGGATTTTGTCAAGTTCCAAGGCCAGCCTTAGCTACATAATGAATGCCATGGCCAGCTAGGCAACACAGCAAAACCCTATCTCAGAAAATGAAAGCAAACAAACAAAAAATAAAACTGAAAAGAAAAAACATCTGCACAGATGACATTCAGTAATGACCACAACTCAATGAAAGAACTAAACCCTGCCCAGTTTTAATTAAACAGGCATTTCTAGGCACCTGTGTTGATCTCTGTGGCTCAAACTGTTCACATGGAATTTGACCGCAACAACTTAATCTCCATAATTAAAGACCTTTAGGTAGGTCTTAGGTTTCATCTATCCCCTTTACTAAAACTTTGAACAAGCATATTGTATTGATTCTACATACTTGCTACCAAAAGAATGAGTTACATATTTGAAGTTAGGGGCACTTTTAATAGAGTGCATTTTAAATTGCAGGGCCTTTTCCTTCCTTCTCCAACCTGTTTTATAAAATTAGCATCTTAAGAATCTTACTGCAAAACAGGTTCTAGCAAGCTTAGCCACTGATCCCCAGTCTCTCTGCATGATCAAATTCAGTTGAAACCCTAAGGGAGGAGGAAATGTAACAAGCAATTTACCTGTTCCTCACTTGCTCTCTTCAAGAGGCAGAAACTGTTTTAAAAGGTTATCTTAAAAGACCTTAAGGTGCACTAATTTGGGGCTGTTTACAGTGAAATTACTTTAAACAAAACAAGCCCTGCCACATCCAAGATATTCTAACACTACTAAATGTTACTTAAGTCTTCCAGCAGCAAAAAAAAAAAAAAAAAAAAAAAAAAAAAAGGCAAAAACTTCATTGAGTTACTTAAAGCAGATATGCTCTTATCATCAGCCAGATAAGTTTTCCCATATGTTTAGAGTGTAACCTAAGTTCGTATTTCTGACGGCATTTAGTTAAAACGAAATTAGGTTATGTTTCCCGGCGCAGATGTCGCTCATCAAGAAGTGTTAGATGACTTTCGTGAATGGAAAAATCTGCACCTACTGTTGCTTCGCATCAGCTGCTCTTGAGTGGGTTGCTCAATGAACTAAAAGCATGCTCATGCTCCCTTCTTCGCAAACTCCCTGGAACCTGACTGCACTTTCCACAGCGGTAGCAGCAAACAAAACGGAAAAGGTGCCACGAAGACCCCACCCCACCCCACCACCACCCCGCTGCGCGCCGCCTTTTCTCCGGTGCTTGGCGAGCAGGCCACCGGAGGTGAGGTTTAGGGAACACCGCGACACTCTCTGCAAAGGCGGGTGCGGTCTGCAGAGCGCGGCACAGCCTCGGGGGGGGGGGGGGGGGCCTGTCACAGGAAAACCTCAAGCCTTGCCTTTAAACCGCCCCGAGAGCGACAAAGCGCCAGGTCTTTCCCCCACCCGCCCCGCCGCCGCCCTCCCCGCGCGCGGGGGGCTTCCGGCGAGCCCCCGCCATCGCCCTGTCAAACTTCGGGGAGGGGCAGACGCTCGGGACCCCGAACGCCGAGCCGCCCCCGCCCCCATCGCAGGCAGGTCCCCGCCGGGCTTTGTACCGCTGCAGACAGAGACGCACCTACCGTGGGCCCCAAAACACGCCACCCCCGCCGCCAGCCTGGCCGAGCTCCCTTCCACCAGGGACAAAGGAGCGGGAGAGGAACTCGCGGCGCGGGGTGCCCGGGGAGTGTCCAGGGCCCGAGCTCCGGAACGCGGGATTGAGGGAGTCCGGTCACCCCCTACCCCACCCCCGCCCGCGCGCTCCGTCCCCCCCCAAAAAAAGAAGGCACGACTCCGCTGGCCCCCCAACTCCGGGGACAAGCGCCACTCACCGATGCGGAGCCCCCGGGGAGGCGGCTCTCCGGGAGCAGGCTTCCGTGCGATCCCGGGGACGCCCGAGTCCGGGGTCCTCGGGTCCGGTGGGACCCCGCGCCCCGCAACTTCTCTCGGTCGCGGTGGCCGGCAGCAACAACTGCGAGCCAGCCCCGGCCGAGGGCGCAGTCTAGCTGCGGCGGGGGGCTCGCTCGGGCCGGAGCGGCGCGGGAACTCGGGGCCCCTCGGCCCCTTTCCCTCCCCTACCGCTGCCGTTCTCGGCGGCGGCGGCCAAGTCGGACGCCGCTGCCGCTGCTGGCCGCTGCTGCCGCCGCTCGGGCTGCCGCTGCTGGCCGCCGCTGCCGCTGCCGCTACCACCGCCGCCCAGCTGGGAGCGCGTCGCAGCCGAATGCTGTCATCCGCCCTGGCGCCGCCTTTCTGGGCGCCGCGAGCCGCCAGGAGCCGGCCCACGCCAGGCCCCGCCCCCTCGCGCCCAGCCACGCCCCCCAGCGCCCGCCGCCAGGCCACGCCCCCTTCCCGTCACGTGGCCCGGCGGCCCCCGGGTACCTTTTTTTTTTTTTTCTTTTTGCAGACCCGCGAGCTTTATAGCTGCGCTGGTGTGCTGTCGCGGTCACCTCGCCTCTGCGCCCCCCGGTTTCCCTTCGTCCCCGGGGTCCGCCGGGTCCCCTGGGGTGAGAAGCTTTGTGGAAAGGCCTGGCTCACCTAAGGAGGTCGCCTCCCGAGCTCCGGCTCGGTCCAGATCCAGCCCAGCCAGCCTTAGAAAAGGAGGCTTCAAGGCGAAAATCGGGGCTGGAAAAGCATTGGGGAACTGCCGCCTCCTCTTTGCAATAGAACGTTCACTGTTGCAAACGTTCACTCGTTTGCTGTGTTTCCCCCTGAAAAGGTTTGAAACGTGGATTTCAGTCACGCTGGGATGAAAATAGCCTAGCAGCAGGCTTCCCCCCCCCCCCCCCCCCGCCGCCCCTTTTTTTACAGTCGTTAAGTTTTACAGTGAGGCTGGTGGGCAGTTTAAACAAGTACGTGGCAATTTGGCACTACCTCTCAATTGGAAAATAAAGCCTAGTTTATTTTTTAAGTACCTCAACTCTTACTCTTTGGCTTTTTTAACCATGACCCCGCCCCAGGAACCCCTTTCCATCCTGTGGATGAGAGAATGAGGTAGACAGAGCTCATCACGGGAGGAAAGCAAGTTAGAATACAGAAGAACAGAAAGAGGACACTAAGCCCCGCTAACAAGGCGGTTTTCTGAGATAAAAATTCAATCCTTGGCTTTCCCTTCTACTTTAGAACTGTTTCGTTGTTTCAAGTGTACCCAACTCCCATTACATTGTCTGGACAGGAAATCGGATGACATCCACATCATCAAATGATACTTCAAAATGAATAGGACACAGAGTTTGGCCTGTTATTGATAGCTTTCATTAGCAGCTCTAAAAAAAATTACAGACTAGACTGGCCATTACGTTGCCCAAGGAAAGAGCAACTGCCTTCCTAATTAAATGATGCCAAGCTACTGATCTTTCAGACACGTCTTGAATCAGATATGTTTCAGCTTTTGACAAACAATGAGACTCTTGTCATGAAGTGCTGACCCAATGGGGGAAAGATTCTGCCGTGTCCTGTTCACAAACCTGAGCGATAGTACTTCTCATAAACCTAAGTTATGTGAAGATAGTAACTTTGCAATTTGATACTAGATCAAATTTGTCACCTACTATCTGAATTTTTGTTGTTGTTCAGACCAACTGAAAAGCCAATTTCATTTTTAATAAATTAGGTTTCAACAGAATATAATTTAAAGGATAAGAATGTATAACATCCAAACCAAGCAAAAATTAGTTTGTGGGAGGCTGGAGAGATAGGCTCAGCAGTTAAGAGCAATGTTCTTGTGGAATCCGGTTTCTCTTCCCAGCACTCACACGGTGGCCCACAGCCATCAATTCCAGGGAATCCCACCTCTTTTGACCACCTCTTTTGACCACTTCAGGCATGTACATGCAAGCAAAACACTTATATACATAAATATTTTTTTAATTACTTCCTAAGTACTTGGGTGTGGTAGCCCATGTCTGTAGTCTGCACTTGGAACGCAGAGGCAGATATCCATGAGTTCAAGGCCAGACTCTTCTACATAGCAGGTTCCAGGACTACGCAGACACATAGAGAGACCCTGTATTTAAAAAATAAATAAATCAGGGTAAAAGCGTGCCCCCCTGCTGTTATTTAAATTGCATTTCTTCTGTGAGCTGCAGTCAAGCCTATTTAAACAATGCTCCTAAAATATTAGATAACAAGGAAAATACACGAGCTCAGCTGTTTCCTTTGTGCACTGATTTTGCTCTGGTAATTGAGCCTGAAGATTGCGACAAAGGAGGCAAATTGCTTTGCATAATTTTTTCCTGCCTCAGCCCCAATTCCTCCAATTGGCCTTTGGAAATCTGGCCATGTGCTGCAGTGGAACACAGGGTCTGAGAAACTCGGAGATCTACCTTACAGACATAGCTGATTAGATGTGAGTCAAGATAAATTAGTCTCTGCATTTCCAGTTCTGAAAAAGAAAAGTGGGTTGGACTACATATTCATATTAAGGACTGACAACTTTTTTTCCCTAGTAGATAATGCAAGAGCAAGAACTGCTCTTAACCATTGAACCATTTCTCCAGACCCCTACATTTGCTTTGGGGGTTTTTGTTTGTTTTGTTTTTTTAATTGTTTCTTTAATCTCTTCTTACATAGGCAAAAGGAAATGTACTATTTTAACATATTTAAACTCAAAAAACTTAATCATTTCCTGGGAAAGGTAAAACAATCTCCAACAAGCTTAACCAGGATGCCAATTCATCTGCCAACACCAAGACAATGTAAATGAACATAACAGACTGTCCCCATCTGCACCTTCATTAACTACCATTCAGTAACCCTTGCCCAAGCCTCGATATGCAGCACACTTCTTTTTCTTTCTTTTTTAAAAATGTTTTTGTTTGTGTTTTCCTTTTATCAAAACTAGACTCTTTTTTTCTCAAATAATGTATCCTAATTATGGTCTCCCTTCCTCTAGCCCTCCCAGCTCCTCCCTACTCTCCATCCCATCTGGTTCTACCCCCTCTGTCTCTCATTAGAGAACAAACAGGCTTCTAAGGGATAATTATAAAAGATAACCCGATAAAACAAAAACTAGCACATCAGAATTGGGTAAAACAAACAAACAAACGGAAGGAAAAAAGCCCAAAAGAAGGTACAAGATACAGAGGCCCACTGGTTCACACCATCAGGAATCCCATAAAAACACTAAACTGGAAGCTATAATATATACTCAGAGGACCTGTAGGGGGAAAAAAGAGCAGAAAAATATATGTGTAAAGAAAAAATTTTAAAAATAAGATAAAATTGGGAGGGGAGGGAAGGGAAGATCCCTGACAGAACATTATGAGACAAGGAACCCCCAGGGATGCTGAGGTTCATTTCTGTTGGCTGTCGACTGCTAGGCTTACAGCCTACACTCAAAAGTAGTTTGTTTCCCCCAGTGAAAGGAGGAAACTAAATTGACTTTTCCAAGTGGTTATCAATTGGAGACAGCTTCAGGGTTAGGTACAGAGACATGTGTCCACTTCTTTCAGACCACATCTAGTGCAGACCTGTGCAGGCCCTGTGCACGCTGTCTCCGGCTCTGTGAGTTCAAGTGTAAGTTGACCATGTTGATTTAAAAGGCTTTGTTATCTTGGTGTCCTTCATCCCCTCTGGCTCTAACAATATTTCCACCTCCTCTGCTGAGGGGTTCCTTGAGCCCTGAGGGGAGAGACCTGACACCCATTTCGGCTTACGGGTTCTGAGGTTTCTCACTCTCTACATAATGTCTGGCTGAGGGTTTACGTATTTGTTCCCATCTGATGTAGAAAGAAGTTTCTCTGATGATGGCAGAGCAAGACACTAGGAGTATATACTAGGAGTGTAGCAGAATGTCACTGGGAGTCATTGTATTGCTATGTGGTTGTTTTAGGACAGTAGTATTTTATTTTACCCTAGGTCTCTGGACTATCTAGTCTCAAGTTCTTGGTTGCGCAAGCAGTATTAGGTATGGGTTCCATCTCATGGAGTGGGCCTTAAGTCAAATCAGATATTGCTTGGTTACTCCCACAAACCTGTGCCACCATTGACCTAGCATATCCTCCAGGCAGGAAACCATTGTAGATCAACAGGCTTGTGGCTGGGTTGGTGTTTACATTTCTCTGTTGGTGGTGTGCGGACTACCTTCCTATACCCAAGGTGCTAGAATGTGGAGGTGAAGGGTCTATGAAGACACCAGCTCAACTCCTCCATGTGCAGTAGGTGTTGTCTTCAGCAACAGGACTTTCCCATCAGTTTGTGGGGAGCAACCTATAGTCTTGGCAACAGCCAGGGTTATTTGGGGATTCTCATGGGACCCCTTTGGCCAACAACTCAATTACATGTAACCCAACCCCAGTACTAGAAGTTTTATTTGGTGACAAGAGATGTCCAGCAGGGGCTTGGTCTCCCCCATTATTTTATTTGGTGATTTCATTTAGATGGTCTACATACATATATGAAGCTTCTACTGCATTGAGTTTCCACACTACCCCTCATTTGGCCCTTAATTTTAGCCATCTCGCCACGGATTACTTCATCCTATCCACACTCTTTCCTTCTCCTCTCCATTTGATCCTCCTGTTCCAGTCTCCACCCACTTCCAATCCATCCATAACTATTCTATTTCCCTTTCCTAGGGAGATCTCTCTCCCCCAGTCCCTTACTCTATACCTAATCCTTATGTTCTATAGATTGTAGCTTGATTATCATTGACTTAACAGCTAATATACACATATAAGCAAATATATACCATATTTCTCTTTCTGGGTCTGGGTTACCTCACTCAGAATGATTTTTTTTTTTCTAGTTCCATCTGTTTACCTGGGAATTTCACGATTTCACTTCTTTAACAGCTGAGTAATACTCAACTGTACAAATACACCACATTTTCTTTGTCCATTCTTCTGTTGAGGAACATCTAGATTGTTACCAATTTTTGGATATTCTGAATAGAGCAGCAGTGAACATGGTTGAGCAAGTATCTCTGTGGTAGGATGATGCATCCTTTAGGTATGTGCCCAAGAGTGGTATAGCTGGTCTTGAGATAGATTGATTCCCATCTTCCTGAGGAACTGCCGAGCTGATTTCCATAGTGTTTATACAAGTTTGCACTCCCACCAGCAATGGAAAAATGTTCTCCTTGCTCCACATCCTTACCAGCATGAGCTGTCACTTGTTTTATTGATCTTAGCCAATAAATCTCTCAAAGTCGTTTTGATTTGCATTTCCCTGATGACTAAGGATGTTGAATATTTCAAGTGTTTCTCAGCCACTTAAGTTTACTCTTTTGAGAATTCTCTGTTTAAATCTATAAAATTGGTTGTTTTCTTGATACAAAGTTTTGGTTTTTTGTTTGTTTTTTGTTTTGTTTTGTTTTTTTTTTTTTGGTTTTGGTTTTTTGAAATAGGGTTTCTCTGTGTAGCTCTGAAGCCTGTCCTGGAACTTGCTCCATAGACCAGGCTGGTCTCGAACTCACAGAGATCCACCTGCCTCTGCCTCCCGAGTGCTGGGATTAAAGGCATGCACCCTTCGGGATATCCAGTTTTTTGAGTTCTTTATATATTTTAGATATTAGCCTTCTCTCAGATGTGTAGTTGGTAAAAATCTTCCCATTTTATAGGCTGGTGCTGTGTCCAAATGATGGCATCCTTTGCCATGCAGCAGCTTTTCAGTTTCATGAGGTCCCATGATTAATTGTTGACCTTAGTGCCTGTGCTGGTGGTGTTCTGTTCAGAAAGTCTTCTCCTGTGCCAGTGCATTCAAGGCTGTTCCCCACTTTCTCATCTATCAAGTTCAGTGTTGTGGTTTTACACTGAGGTCTTTGATCCATTCGGAGTTGAATTGGGTGCAGGGTGATAAGTATGGATCTATCTGAATTCTTCTACATGCAGACATCCAGTCTGACCAGCCCCATTTGTTGAAGATGCTTTCCTTTTCCCAGTGTATTTCTGGCTCCTTTATCAAAAATCAGTTGTCTATGGGTGTGTGGATTTATGTCTGGGTCTTTAATTCCATTCCATTTTATCTGTTTTGTACCAATATTGTGCTGTTTTTTATTACTATGGCTCTGTAGTACAATTTGAAATTGGGAGTGGCGATTTTTACTTCTCTTATTATTCAGGATTGTTTTAGCTCTTGTTTTTTTCTGTTTCCATCTAAGGCTGAAGATGGTCCTTTCAAGATCTGTGAAGAATTGTTTTTGGAATGCATACAGCAACTGCATTTAATCTGTAGACTACTTTGGGTAGGATGGCCAATTATCTATATACATCCTACTGATGAAAGGGCATGGAAAATCTTTGCTCTTCTGATCTCTTATTTAATTTCTTATTTCAGTGGCTTAAAATTTTATCATACAAGCTTTTCACTTGCTTGATTAGAGTTACCCCCAAGATATTTTAATTATCTGAGGCTATTGTGATATTTCCCTGGTTTCTTTCTCAGTCTGTTTGTCATTTGTGTACAGGAGGACTACTGGTTTGTGTTGGTTAGTTTTGTATCAAGCTCCTTTGCTGAAAGTCTTTATCAGCATTAGGGGTTTCCCAGTGGAATTTTTAGGGTCACTTAAGTGTACTATCATATCAACTGCAAATAACAAAACTTCGACTTCTTCCTTTCCAATTTGTATCCCCATTGATCTTTTGTTGTCTTATTGCTTATAGAACTTCAAGTACTATAGTGAATATGTATGGAGAGAGTGGACAGCCTTGTCTTGTCCCTAGATTTAGAGGAATTGCTTAAATGGGTTTCTCTCCATTTAAGTTGATGTTAGCTAAGGGCTTGCTGTAAATTGTTTTTTATTATGCTGAGGTATATTCCTTGTATCCTTAATGTCTCTAGGACTTTTATCATGGAGGGGTGATGGATTCTGCCAAAGGCCTTTTCTGCATCTAATATGATGATCATATGGATTGTGTCTTCCAGTTTGCTTATTTGGTGGATGACATTTATTCATTTACTTATGGTAAATCAACTCTGCATTTCTCAGGTGAAGCCTACTTGATCATGGTGGATGATCTTTTTGATGAGCTCTTGGATTAAGTTTGCATGTATTTTATAGAGAATTTTTGCATCTATGTTCATAAGGGAAATTGGTCTGTGATTCTCTTTCTTTGATATGTATTCATTTGGGTATCAGGGTAACTGTGACCTCATGAAATGAATTGAGCAATGTTCCTTCCGTTTCTATTTTGTGGAATAATTTGAGTAGTATTAGCATTAACTCTTCTTTGAAAGTCTGGTAGAATTCTGCACTAAAACCATCTGGCCCTGAGCTTTTTGTGGTTGGGAGACACTTAATGACTGCTTCTATTTCACTGGAGGTTATAATCTGATCTTGATTTAACTTTGGTAAGTGGTATCTATTGAGAAAATTATCCATTCTGTTTAGATTTTTCCAATTTGATGGAATACAGATTTCTTTTTTAAAGATTTATTTATTATGTATACAGCATGTGTGACTGCAAGCCAGAAGAGGGCACCAGATCTCATTACAGATGGTTGTGAGTCACAGCGTGGTTGCTGGGAATTGAACTCAGGACCTCTGGAAGAGCAGTCAGTGCTCTTAACCCAGAATACAGCCATCTCTCCAGCCTGGAATACAGATTTTTAAAGCAGGTCCTTATGATTCTCCAGACTTCCTTAGTGTCTGTTGTGATGACTTTGTTCATCTGGACAGTCTCTCTCTGCCTTTCCTTCATTTGAAGGACCTGACAATTTCACTGATTTTTCTCAAAGAACCAACTCTTTGTTTCATTGATTCTTTGTATTTATTTTTTCTATTTTATAGATTTCAGTCTTGAGTTTGATTATTTCTTGCCATCTACTCCTTTCTAGTGAGATTTCCTCTTTTTTTTTTCTAGAACTTTCAGGTGTGTTCTTAAATTATGAGGGTGAGAACTCTCCTCCTGCTCTTTTTAAATAGAGCCACTTAGTGTGATAAATAGCCTCCTAGAACCCTTTTCATTGTTTCTTATAAATTTGGGTATGTTGTATATTTATTTTCACTCAATTCTAGAAAGTTTTTCAGTTCTTTCCTAATTTCTGTCCTGACCCACTTTGCATTCAGTAGAGTTGTTCCGTTTCCATGCGTTTCTAAGCTCTCTGTTGTTTCAGTTGTTGATATCCCGAGAGGATGCAGCACGTTATTTCAACTTTCTTGTACCTGTTGAGACTTGCTTTGTGTCCAAGTATGTTAGTTTAGGAGGAGGTTTCATGAGGTGTTGAGGAGAAAGCACATTCGTTTGTGTTTAGGTGAAATGTTCTGTAACTATCTCTTAGGTCTTCTGATGTTAGCGCCAGCATGACTCCATTTAGTGTTTGTCTGGATGACCTCTCTATTGGAGAGCGTGCAGTCTTGAAGTGCAGTATCGATAGTGGGTCTTGACCCTACCAGTGTGTGAGGGGCAACGTGTGACTTAAGCTGTAGTAGTGTTTCTTTTATGAACTTGGGCCCTTGGGTTTGGCGCGTAGATGTTAAACTTGCATTGCCTTCTTGGTGAGGATTTGGTGTCCTTCCCTGTGTCTTCTGATGAATTTTTGCTTGAAGTCTGTTTTGTCAGACATTGAAAGGTCCTGGGTGCTGACAGGAATGGGATGGGTGTTGTGGGCCTCCACAGGAGGAAGGAAATCAAGGTATTCCAGGGGACAGGGACAGAGAGTGAGGAGAGGCCACAACCGTTAGTCTGCTACAGAGCTGGGGAGGAGGAGGTGGGGGAGGAGGGGTGGGGAGGAGGGGGGGCAGGCGGGGGGGTGGGGGGTGGGGAGGTGGGGGTGGATATGGAGGAGAGGAGGGAGTGGGGGGAGGAGGGGGCGGGGGGGTGTAGGGGGGTGTTGGATATGGAGGAGAGGAGGAGAGTGGAGATCTGAAGCTTGCCTTTGAGATGCAGCAACTGACATGAGAAAAGAGTAAAACAAGAAGATTGGTTGTTGCAAATCACAGAGATTTTAAACTGCCTTTTATATAACATAATCTCATACACTGTCTAAAGTGAGCCCACCAATTAGTGACTTCAAGGCTAAGAATAACATTTAGACATCTATTTAATAAGATTAAAAAAAAATCAGCAAACTACTCAGACAGATGGCAAATATCTAAAATATATGTTTAATAACGTGGCCGGGCGGTGGTGGCACATGCCTTTAATCCCAGCACTTGGGAGGCAGAGCCAGGTGGATCTTTGTGAGTTTGAGGCCAGCCTGGTCTACAAAGTGAGTTCCAGGAAAGGCGCAAAGCTACACAGAGAAACCCTGTCTCGGGGGAAAAAAAAAAAAAAGTGAGCTCATATACTTATAATGCTAGCACTTAGGAGGTGGACTCAGGAGGGTCAGGAGTTCAAGACCAGCCTCATCTATATAACCAGTTCAAGGCTGGTGTGGGCTACCCGAGATCCTGTTTCAAAAAAATGGAAACAAACAGAAGGAACAGGATAGTGGTGTGCACCCATGGGTAGGGGTGAGCGCCTCCAGAAAGAGACAACAGTAGTTTAAAGCCAGGCATGGTGATGGCCACCTGTAATCCCAGCACTTGAAAGGCTGATGCAGGAGGATTGGACCCGCATGACCAGCCTGTGCTACACAGTGAGTTCTAAGATAGCTTGGACTGTATAATGCAACCCTGTCTTAGGAAACAAAATCAAACCCAATATTTAATTTAATGACCTTTCAGTTTACAGTGTTCAAAAGATTTAAAAAACAGAATATATATATATATATATATATATATATATATATATATATATATATATATATTGGTTTTTCAAGACAGGGTTTCTCTGTGTAGTTTTAGTGCCTCCCCTGGATCTTGCTCTGTAGCTCAGGCTGGCCTCGAACTCACAGAGATCCGCCTGACTCTGCCTCCTGGGTGCTGGGATGAAAGGCGTGTGCCGCCACCACCCGGCAGTGTATTTATTTTATCTAAACAGCTCTTTAGTAACATTTTAAGAGGGGCTATGAGGTTCACTATACAGGTTTACAAGCTGGAAAATAAAAACACAGGTCCAAAAAGTTCAAAGGACTAATCACCATTCATGGGTCCCACGGAAGCAAAGACCATTTTTGACTATAAACCAGGTCCATAATCTTGCTTGTGAGGCTTTTCTCAGGAAAGCGATGATAGCCCTTGGCAAGCAGTTTGGAAATTCTTGGCAAGCTGCTCTGACAGATGGCCGGGTAAGCAGTTCTTTTCCCTTCCTGTCTCCCCTCAACGTCCCCTGTGGTTTGATCTGACCCCAAAATGGGCCTTGCTTTCCACGTGTCCTCATGGGAGAAACACACAAGAACCGAAGAACCAAGGATGATTCATTAGCTGTAACGGTAAGTTAAAAAAAAAAAAAAAAAAAAAAAGTGTGTCTTTGCTAATGCTCTCCTCTGGAGTTTACAAGTAAGAAAATCGGTGAATAACCTTAAACCCTGGCCCCCAGTGGACAGGGGGAGAGCAAAGGCATATGTGAGCGTTTCCAGCCACAGTGCAGCCTCACAAGAGGACCTGGGTAATCCCAAGGACCCTTACGCTGATAATTATTGATTCTGACTGACTGCTTCCTCAGACACCTCCAAAGCAAACAGCAGTCCTCTCTGGAGGAACCTATCCTCCTCTGGAGCCTTAAAAGAGATGCTATCAGTGAAACTCTGAGAGAAAAAAATGACCTGCTCACATTTTAAATGTAGTAAGTATAAGAGAAGTAGGTTGCCCTGACTGGCTAGCTTCAGGTCAACTTGACACTAGCTGGAATCACTGGAGAGGAGGGAGATGCCATTGAGAAAATGCCTTACTAAGATCACACTATAGGTAGGTCTGTAGGGGATCTTCTTAATTAGTCAGGGATGGGGGAGGGCCCAGCCCATGGTAGGTGGGGCCATCCCTGGGCTGGTAGTTCTTTCTGGCTTCTATAAGAAAGCAGGCTGTGCTGGGTGGTGGTGGCACACGGCTTTAATCCCAGCACTCGGGGAGGCAGAGGCAGGTCGATCTCTGTCAGTTCGAGGCCAGCCTGGTCTACAGAGTGAGTTCCAGGAAAGGTGCAAAGCTATACAGAGAAACCCTGTCTCGAAAAACAAACAAACAGACAAACAAACAAAAAACAGGCTGTGCAAACCAGGGGGAGCAAGCTAGTAAGTAGCACCCTTCCGTGGACTCTGCATCAGCTCCTGCATCCAGGATCCTGCCCTGTTTGGGTTCCTGTCCTGACTTCCTTTGATGATGAACAGTGATGTGGAAGTATAAGCCAAATAAACCCTTTCTCCCCAACTTGCTTTTGGTGATGGTGTTTCATCACAGCAATAGAAACCCTAACTAAGGAAGACATCATTAGTGAGACGCCATTCCAATATAAAACAGTAAGATTTACAAGGAACTAAGATATTGGATTTATGAAAGACAAGCTGTAAATACCAGTAGTAAAGTATGAATGAAAGACAAGCATGAAGGCTAGCAGTGCTGATACATATCTTTAATCTCAGCACTTGGGAGGCAGAGGCAGGTGGATCTCTGTGAGTTTGAGACCAGAGTGAGCTCCAGGCCAGCCAAGGCTAAATAGTAAGATCCTATCTCAAAAAAAAAAGATGGCATTATGTGAAAAAAACAATAAACTATAATAATGAGTGAGGATATTTAGGAAAGAACGATTTTTCCCCCTGGGTGAACATGTGTGTATGCTGTACATACATGTCTTAGGGTTTCTATGGCTGTGAAAAGACACCATGACCATGGCAACTCTTATAAGAAAAACATTTAATTGGAGTAGCTCACTCACAGTTTCAGAGGTTCAGTCCATTATCATCATGAGTGAGGGGAGAACATCACAGCAGGCAGGCAGATGTGGTGCTGGGGTAGTAGCTGAGAGTCCTACATCTTGCTGGCAACAGGAAGTCAACTGAGACACTGGGCGGTATCCTGAGCATAGGAAACCTCAAAGCCCACCCCCCCCCAGTGACACACTTCTTCAAACAAGGCCACACCCACTCCAACAAAGCCACACCTCCTAATAGTGCCACTCCCTATGAGATTATGGGGGCCAATTACATTCAAACTACCACAATGTACATCTGTGTGCATGTGTGTGGTATGTGTGCATGTAGGGGTCAGATAACAACCTCAGGTGTTACTCCTCAAGAGCCATCCACCTTGTTTTTTGAGAGAGGGTCTCTCAGTGGCCTGAGGCTCAACAATTTGTCTAAACTGGCTGGTCAGCACGCTTCAGCAATCTGTTTGTCTCTGCTTCCCCAGCATTGGGATTACAATTGAGCATATATTTTATGTGGGTCCTGGGGATTGAATTCAAGTCCTGGCTATCTTCAAAGACTGCTAAGTAGAATTTAAGGGACTAAAATAAAAAATCAATGAAGAGGTGTAATAATCTATTTGACACAGCTGAAATACAAGGTGGAGGATGGAAGATAGAAAGGAAGAAGTAGCCAGGCAGTGGTGGAGCACGCCTTTAATCCCAGCACTCGGGAGACAGAGGCAGGCAGATCTCTGTGAGTTCGAGGCCAGCCTGGTCTACTGAGCGAGATCCAGGAAAGGCACAAAGCTACACAGAGAAACCCTGTCTCGAAAAACCAAAAAAAAAAAAAAAAAAAAAGAAAAGAAAAGAAAGGAAGAAGTATCCCAATGCAACAGGAAAGGTGACATTTGAAAAAGAAAGGAGATATGTAGTGGCAGCACATGACTGTGGAACCAGCACTCCAGAGGTACATGTGGGAGAATCAAGAGTTCAAAGCCATTCTCAGCTACACGGTGAATAAAAAGCCAGCTTGAGCTACCTGGGAACTTATATCAAAACCAAAAAGACGTGAGGAGAGAGCGATGTCTCAGCAGTTCAAAGTTCGTATTGCCCTTGCAGAAGACCTGAATTCAGTTCCCATCACTCACACTGGGTGAATCGCAATCCCCTGTAGCTTCAGCTCCAGGGAATCCACCACCTCTGGCTTCTGAGGACACCTGCACTCATGTGCGCACGCACGCACATATCATACATTCATTGTACACCCAGAGGTGGGGAAAGGGAGAGAGGCTTTTTTTTTTTAATTAAAAACAAGAACAAAAAGACTTCTTTGTAACTATGTGTATGAAATGCGTATGAAAGAGAAATCTAAGTGACAATTGAAGACAGTGTGAGATTTAAAATAAATCTAACTATGGGTTTGGAAGAACAGCAGAAAGACAAGAAGCAGAAGCAATTTTTGACAAGAAAACAGTTGAGAACTTTTCAGAACTGATGATAGGCTCCAACGCACAGACTTCGGAAGCTCTCCAAACACTAGGCAATTTGAAGAACAATAACTTTGCACTTTGATCCGCCACAGTGAAGCAACCGAATACCAAAACCACAGGGAAAGCCATCCAGTGGCAAAGAAAAGATGTTTCAGCAGCAGCAACAGAAACCAGAAGACTGTGTGATATGTTCAGTGGGCTGAAAGAAAATGTCTAGCCGGAGGCAGTGGCCCCCTATCCCAGTATTCAGCGACAGAGCCACAGAAACAGGAGGATTTGCAAAGCAGGGGCCAGCCTGGGCTACATAGTGAGTTTGGGGCCTGCTGGGGTTAACAATGAGACCTTCTCCCCAAACAAAACAAAACAAAAACCAGACAGCTTTAATTCTAAGACACCTTGAAAAGCTCTTTCAAGAATGAGGCTAGCTGGGTGTGATGGCAGAGGTCTATAATCCCAGAGACTTGGGAGAGTGAAGAAGGAGGATTATAAATTCAAGGTCAGCCTGGGCAACTCAGTGAGAGCCTGCTTCAAAAAACTACAGAGCTGTGGATGGAGCTCAGTAGTAGAGTATCTAACTCAAAGCAACAAGCTTTCCACCCCTACCATTGAAAACAAAACAAAAACCCTAATATCGCAAAAATTAAAAATATTTTAGAAAAAGCAAATGCAGAATTCGTGGCAAAGTTGCAAATATGGGCACTAAAGGAAAATCTAAAGAAATTAATTTTTTTGTTAGGAAAAAAAAAGATCCAAAATGAAAGGCCTGAGAATTGAGAACTAAAGAGCGTTGGAAGTGGTAAGTATTTTTAAAAGTCAGGGTTGGAGAGAAGGCTCAGTGATTAAGAACACCAGCTGCACTTCCAGAGGACCCCGGTCCCATTCCCAGCACCCATGTGATGATTTACAGCTGTATAAATCAAGTCCCAGGAGATTTAACACCCTCTTCTGGCCTCCAAGGACACCAGACCTGCATGGTACCCATAACTCAGTGCAGGCAAAACATTCATACATATCAATAAAAATAAGTCTTACAAAAGTCTTTAAAAAATAATTTTGAGACAGGGTCTCTTTGTGTAGCCCAAGCTGGCCTGGAACTCTCTATTTAGACAAGACTGGCTTTGAACTCACAATGATCCACCTACCTCTGTGTGTGCCTCCACACACCCCTCAGTTTTTTATTATTTGTTTGTTTGTTTTTGAGATAGAGTCTTAGGTATTCAGGCTGGCCTTGAACTCACAATGCAGTTGAAAAAGACCTTGAACTTCCGATCTTCCACTCCCCTGAGTGCTGCTATGACAGACATTGATGCTGAGGATCGATCGAACCCAAGGCTTCTCACTCAGTAAGCAAGCAGTGTATCAATAACTCTGAATCCCACCCCAACATCTGCAAAACTCTAAAAAGCATTCACTATACAAAACCACAATGTTTTTAAACATTGGTTTAGCAATAATTTCAAAAGAACAAAGCAACGTTAAGGAAATGCCTGATATCAGAAACAGATCTAACCAGATTCTTATTCCCCATTGATTGTTAAATAGACCTCATCCAAGTAGTTGACATTTGTACTATTTTTTTTCTATCTGGCATATGCCTTAAAAAGTGAAAATGTTGTGCACGGCCACTTGCTTCCTCTCCTCTCTCTTCCATGCGGGGAAAATTATGTTAATAGTCTCTAGGTGTGCTCTTTTGAAATAACTGTGCTACTCTTACATTTGAAGTGTTTTTCTTTATAATGACATCCTTGTTTCAAATTTGCACAGTGTACCTGTTGAAGAAGATTTATTATGCAGTCAGTAATTAGTATATATTTAGGAGCTGATGATATAAAGCCACAGAAATCAGGATTATATGAATCTCACATAAGCATTAATGATTCCTACCACAGAAGCCTAAAAAGGAAAATTCATCATAACAAATTACATAATTATGCATTCACAGCTTAAGAACAATTAAGTCTTATTGAAAAGCTCCGCCTACTCTTTCCACCCACATTGCCTATTCAGAATTAGGTATGTTAAGTTTTAACAGCTTGCCCCAAAATAGCCTGAATTTTAGGTTCAAAATATAAGGATTGACTCCTGAGTTTTAATTCAACTCATAAAACATCCTAAACTCAAATTCTAAAAAGAATAAGAAACCAAGTATGGTTGCTCATGCCTCTAACCCCAGCTTTCTGGAAGCAGGTGCAGGAGGGTCATCTAAAGTTCAAGGCCAACCTAGTCCACATAACCAGTTCCAGGCCAGCCAAGGCTACAGAGTCAGACTCCTTCTCAAATGAATAAAATAAACACAAAGATTAAGAATCCATTTTTTTCCCAGATTATTACATAGATCACATAGACATTCCCTGTTGTAAATGTGTTTTTCTTTCAGTTCTAAAATGGCAGATAAAAAAGCCGCTTGTCACAAATGTGACTACACATTGAAATATCTCAAAAAGCTAAGTAAACATAGGACTAGCACAACTCATATTTCTAAAGCTGTAATTGATTCTAGTGCAAAGAAATTGTACTTTGTGGGTTTTGTTTTTGGTTTTTTTGGGGGTTTTTTTAGTCTTACTGTGAAGCCCTGACTGGTCTGCAACTCACTTTGTAGACTAGGCCTCAAACTTGCAAATATAGATCCCCCTGCCTCCACCTCTCAAGTGCTAGATCAAAGGTGTGTACCACCACACCAGGCACCTTGCACTTTTTTTAGATTTTCTTTTTAGTTTAGGTGTACGGACGTTTTGCCCATATGTATACCTGTGCACCACATGTGTGCAGTGCCTGTGGAAGCTAGGGGAAAGAATGGGAGCCTCTGGAACTAGAGTTTCAGATGGTTGTGTTCCACCACGTGGGTGCTGGGACTCGAACCCAGGTCCTCTGGAAGAGCAGCCCAGTGTTCTTAACCACTGGGCCATTTCTCCAGCCCCACCTTGCATTTTTTTTTTTTCTAAATCAAAACTCTACTTCTTTTGTCTATATAACACTATACTTTTTCAAACTTTGCCTCCTTTTTTTTTCTTTTTTTCTGGAGCTGAGGACCGAACCCAGGGCCTTGCGCTTGCTAGGCAAGCGCTCTACCACTGAGCTAAATCCCCAACCCCTGCCTACTTCTTAATACATTACTGATAAAACCAAATCTATAATTTCTCTGCAGAATTCTCAAATTACTTTTATTTACCTCTTTTTGTTTTGCTTGGTTTAGTTTGGGTTTTTGAGGCAAGGGTCTCAAGTAGCCCAGAAAGGCCTCATATTCAATATGCAATCAAGCATAACCTTGAACTTCTGATCCTTATGCCTACATTTCTCTGACAGCTAAGAGTATCAACACATATCACCAAGTACAGTTGATTTATCCAGGGCTGATGATCATGCTCAAGGCTTTGTGCATACTAAGCAAGCATGCTACTAACTGAGCGATCTCTCTCGCCCCTCTATCTTTCAGGATAAATAAAATGTACATATTACTTATATTCTAGTTTGTTACTAAATATATTAATAATATTAATAAATCATTAATTTATAGCATTATTATTCATATAATATACTTATTAATTTATAATAGTATTTATGTATAATTATAATAAATAATATTATTTATTAAATTAATAACCGTTTCAGTTAGTTTATCCAATCTGTATTCATTCAAACCTATTAGCTCCTGAGAAGTCTTGATTATATAGCCACGTTGTATATACTTCTTCCAACTTATTAAGTTGTAGTTTTTACTGAGTCCTAGCCTCACCCTAGTCACACACAATTATCAAACATTTGTCTGTTCCTCTGCCTTTGTTCTGAAATAAATGCAAAGCCAGCAAGAAGCCTTCACTCTGTAAACCACCAGAGTTTAGAGTGCCAAAGCTCATGGATGCTGTTCTCTCAGAGTAAAGGTGCCAGGCAGGCTTGCAAAATTACCAGGGAGCAGCTGCTGTCTCTTTGCTTCTTGCAGTGACAAGCGTACATGCCTTCTACCAGAAGGGTATCTCTTTACCCTCCCAAACCCAGGTGAAATGGAGGGGGGATAGGTACGGGGGAGTTAGGGATTTGGAGGAGTGCGTTCTTTTCTTCTAACCTGTGGGTCCCAGGGATCGAATCAGCTTGTTAGGCTTAGAGGCAAGCGCCTTGACCCACTGCACCATCTCTCACCGGCCTGAGAAAGAGGACTTCCTGTTCCCATAGAATCCCTCTGCTGAAGGCTTTCAAGATCCATCCTCGTGCTCTGGACTCTCTGGATGGTCTCCCCTCTCTGTTTCCAGTGGCCCTCTATAGAAATCCTACTTTTTCCTCTTATTCTCACGTGCACAGCTTTAATTAGACTCCCAACCCCAGGCCTACGAACTACTTGCTGGAAATAGACTGGTTAATAACAACCCTCCCGAAACCCTGATCCTTTTGTTCTCTTCTGGCTTTTGTTTTGTTGTGCGCTGTTTTAATGTGGATATGTGTGTCTCTGCTCAAGCTCATGGGCACCGCCACGCACACGTAGGCGCCTTCAGAGGTCGGAGAGCTGACGATCTGCTGGAACGAACTTAAGTGACTGGCAGTTGTGGGTCGCCTGGTGTTGATGCGGGGAACTGAACCTCTTTCAAGAGCAGGAATCGCTCTTCACAGATGAGCCATCTCTCCAGCCTCTGGATTTTTTGCCTTGTTTCGCTTTTGAGACTTGTCTCATGTAGCTCAGGATGGTTTCAAACTCACTGTGTGGCTGGAGATGACCTTGAATTCCTGATATTCTTGCTTGTACTTTCCAAGTGCTGATATTACAGGTGTGGGTCACCATTCCCAGCTCAGAACTACCTTTGAAGGTCGACCGCTTTCTAGAGATCACACTCCATGGATACTTAGTGATCTCACAATGTTACAAATTTCGCTTTGCACTTAGCCAAATCTTTAGCTAAATATTTTCATCTAAATTTACATGTAAACAGCTGCCTTTACTTTCTTAAATTGCTTAAGTCTGACATTTGAATACATCTAAACTGAGGGCAAAGAAAATTCTATGGTGAAATGACCTTTATTAATTAAAAATATGAGCCAGGTGGTGGTGGTGCATGCCTTTAATCCCAGCACTCGGGAGGCAGAGGCAGGCGGATCTCTGTGAAGTCGAGGCCAGCCTGGTCTACAAAGTGAGATCCAGGAAAGGCACAAAGCTACACAGAGAAACCCTGTCTCGAAAAACCAAAGACAGGTGCACATACATCTGTATCACCAGCGCTTGGAAGATAAAAACAGAAAAGATTCCTGTAAGTTTAAGTCCATCCTGGTCTACATAGCAAATTCTGGGCCAGTTTATGCTACATAATGAGACTCTATTTTGGGGTTGGGGGAGAAAAAGAAAAAGACAAAAAGCACTATAAGGCTGAAGACATAACTCAGTTGGTAGAGTATTTGCATAACATGCAAGTGTGTGACCCCCAGCACTTAAACCAGGAGGGTGGTACATACTTGTAATCCCAGCGCTTGAGAAGCAGAGGCAGGGGGGAAAAAGCATTATCACTGTGATTAAAATAGATTCATCAGCTCAGAGGTTAAGAGCACTGACTACTCTTCCAGAGGTCCTGAGTTCAATTCCCAGCAACCACATGGTGGCTCACAACCATCTGTAATGAGATCTGGTGCCCTCTTCTGTATCCATAATAAATAAAATAAACCTTTAAAAATATACTCATCAGACCTGTCAACTAAATGCAGTGGATGGACTTTTATTAGATTCTGTTCAAACTGCTTTTCAGTCATGAATGGTAGCTCAAACCTAGAATGCTAACATTTAGAAGATTGAGGCAGGAGGATTACTGGGAGTTTGAGGCCAGTCCAAGCTACACAGCAAGTTGTAAGCCAGCTTGGACTACAGATTAAAATGTTATTTCAGAAAAAAATAGAAAGAGAAAATAAAACAAACAAAAACAATTATAAAAAAGACATTGAGGGTCAACTATGATGTTCTCCTGTAATTCCAGCACTTGAGAAGTGGAGGTATCATGCTCAAGAGTTCAAGGTCATCCTCTGCCACTCAGTGAGTTTAAGAGCAGCCTGGGCTACATAAGACACTGTCTTGAAATAACAACAAAAAGCAGGGCAAATAGAAATAATCAAGAAAGTCTTAATATGCTTAGGAGTGGCATGATATCAAGAAACTACATGTGGTGATGATACACAGTTGCATGCTTGTTAGTTGAGAGAGGGTCTCAGGTAGCCCAAGGTGGCCTCAAGCTTACTAAGTGTCAGAAGATGACCTTGATCTCCTGATCCTCCTGCCTCCATCTCCCAAGAGTTGAATTTACAAGAATGTGCCACCATATCTGTTCTAACAGTGCTGGAGACAAAAACCCAGGGCCTCATGCATGTTAGCCAACTAAGATACATCTCCAACCTAGATATACATGGTGTGTGTGTGTGTGTGTGTGTGTGTGTGTGTTTGTGTGTGTGTGTGTGCGGTTTCTTGGATCCCTTACTTGGGGGACAGGGTATGTCAATTTTCTTTTTCTGTACATGAAGGTCAGTCACATGGGGATACACTATAATTAATGCATATTTTTTTTTATCCTTAAACAAATAGAAAACTATAAAAAGCATTGCCTCCTTATCATTTAAAAAAATAAAGAGTGCAAACATTGCAAAAGAAATATGGTAGGTGAACACACTAACATGTTCAAAATTATTATATAAGGCAATCTACAAATACAGATTACTCTAGCGACGTGAAGAAACAGATGTACAGACTCTTCTGTTCACATGACTCGGCTACAAATAGAATTTGAACAGATTCCAAATGCACAGCTGTCAAATTCATAAAAAGTAGCAAAGAAAAAATCAAGTGCAAGCTTGGACTTTTTGACCAGTTACTGCTGTTTGAAGGGGGAAAAAAAGTATTCGGTTAATGTTTTATTTTTCCAGTGCTAATATTTGACAAGAACTGTACTTTGATTGCACTTTGGTTTTATGCATGGATGTCCCTGCTGGGTTAAGTGACAGAGTGCTAACCCAGAGCTGTTGGGAGTTAGTACGCTCCAAAGAAAATCTCTTTAAAAACCTTTCAATATCATGAAGTTCATTAATGTAATGTTTTTTAGACAGTGTTTCACTATATAGCTCATGCTGGCCTTGTACTCCCCAGATTCCTTCCTCAGCCTCCACATGAGGGCTGTGATGATAGGTGTGTGCCACCACACTCGGGTAATACAGAACTGATTGACTGGCTTGCTATGCTGAAAAAGAGTTGAACTCCCAGACAAAAGCTGAACAGGTCTTAGTGCCAGTCCTGTCCCTGCCACTTGCTAGTCATGTCATCTCACTTGTCCTTTCTCAAATGTAAAAATCAAAGGTCATCCCCGCACAGGGGCGGTGGTGGCGCACGCCTTTAATCCCAGCACTCGGGAGGCAGAGGCAGGCGGATCTCTGTGAGTTCGAGGCCAGCCTGGTCTCCAAAGCGAGTTCCAGGAAAGGCGCAAAGCTACACAGAGAAACCCTGTCTCAAAAAAAAAATAAGAACAAACAAACAAACAAACAAACAGAAAGAGGGGTTTATTTATTTACTTTATGTGCATTGGTGTTTTGCCTGCATGCGTGTGTGAGGGTGTCAGATCTTGGAGTTACAGACAGTTGTGAGCTGCCATGTGGGTGCTGGGAATTGAACCAGGGTCCTCTAGATGAGCAGCCAGTGCTCTTAACCCCTGAGCCATACTTCATATTGCTTAAGATACCTTGATGGTAAGACAGACAAACTAAAACTGAGGTAGAAGTTTCCTCCCTGCTGATTAGCTTCCATAGTACCAATAGGTGTTGTACAAGCTTCTGGGGAGAACTGTCACCAATATCTGACTCAGTGATAGACGCTGTGTGTTACACTACTGACCAGCCACAGAAAATGTGCCCATTGATACTAGATGGCATGACTGTTTGGGGAGTAACCAACCACATTTTCATTAGATCTGAAGTCTGCTCTACAGAAGAGGATTCATGACTGCCACTGTAATCCTGGTCAAAAGCCCCCATGGTTGAGACATCATAAGACCTTCCTATCAGGGAAAGCATTGCTATTGTGATATAATGTGCCATTCATATTGTCTCGTGTGTGTGTGTGTGTGTGTGTGTGTGTGTGTGTGTGTGTGTGAGAGAGAGAGAGAGAGAGAGAGACAGAGACAGAGACAGAGACAGACAGAGAGACAGAGACAGACAGAGAGATTAGTACTGCTGTCAGTGCTTTGGTCATCATTTTATACAAGCTTTTTTTTTGTAGTGGGCAGGGGTTACCAAAGAGAATGTAAGTAGTCAGAGCTGAGAATAAGTGACTAGTAAATGTTCATCCATAGAGAGAACACCTATAGTACCCTCTCCAAGATTTAAGAAACACTGAAGAAGAGGGTGTGGAAAGAATTTAAGAGCCGGAGGTGGAGTTCTGTGGAACGCCGTCAAACTCTTGAACTCTTAACCGATGCAATTACCTGCATGAGACTGGTATAGGATAGGGCCTCTTAACAATCCGCCGAAGAAGTGGGCGGGCCTCGTGAGGTCCTGCCCCTCCTGGACAGTGGATGGCTGCAGGAGAGAGAAAGATGTCTTCTTCAGTGATGTAGCCAGTAAGTTGCCCGTGCTCCTAGAAATAACCCCCCACCTGTGCTTACCTAAGGAATTCTAATTAAACCCGTTTACTCACCCCAAAATAAAAAGACAAGAAAGCAGAAAGGGGACTAGCTGGGGAGAAGAAGGGGGTCAGTGAGTGGGAGGGGCCAAAAGAGGGTATGTGTCGGTAACTATAATCAAAAATGTATGTATGTATGAAATGTCACAATGAAACCACTTGCTGTGTATAATTTTATGTTGATTTAAAACAGAACAAACAAAAAACCCTACTGTGTAGTGTAAGAGCAAGACTCTTAAGCTGTGTATGGTGGCACACACCTGTCATCCCAGAACTCATAAAGTAGAGGAAGGAGGAATGGATGAAAATCCTCTACAAAATCCCACAAACTAAATCCAAGAGCACATGAAAAGCACCTGACATAACAACAAAGTTGAGTTTATGTGAAAATCAGGGACTGCGGTGACCCACATTAGGGGAACACAGGGCCAAAACTTCACTGCCATCCCAGTAAGTGCGTAAAACCTGCCTGACAAACTTCAGTGACAGAAAAATCTCTCAATCCAGTAGGAATCGAGGAAAATGGCCTCGATATATTGGAGGTTATACATGAAAATCCCACAATCGATTAGGCCAACAAGCAAATTCAAGATGAGCTTAGATAACAATGCAGCAAAACCCTGACTCAAAAGAGAAAAAGAAAAAAGAAAAAGAAAGAAAGAAAGAAAGAAAGAAAAGAAGGAAGGAAGGAAGAATGGGATGGCTAGATGGTTCAGTAGGCAAAGGGGCTTGCTGCACAAGTTTGACAACTAATATTGATCCCAGGAAGCCTGTGAAAGCGGAAGGAAGGGACCAACTCCAACTCCACAAAGTTCTTCTCTGAGCACCACACAGCTCACATTATAATGAATGAGTGAGTGGATGAAATTGAAGGTGAAAGAAGAACAAGAAGAGAATGAACGAATGAGTGAATGAATCAAGACACTAGCCAATGGATGGACATTCCACTTTGACGGATTAGAAGAGTTCTTAGCTGCACCACATAGACTGATCTGTGATTCAATGCCATTTGCATTTCAGAAAAAAAGAGACCTGTCAAAGAGAAAGACAGGAGGGAGGGAAGGAGGGAGGGAGGGAGGGAGGAAGGAAGGGAGGGAAGGAGGAAGAGAGGGAGGAAGAAATAGAGAAGGGTGGAGGAGGAGAGGAGGAGGGGCTAAATTCAGCCACAATGTCGAAAAATATGAGGATCTGGCCAACATAGAGGTTTTTTTTTTTTTTTTTTATTCCTTCCTTCTTCCCCCCTTCTTTGTCTGGTACTGGGAACTGAACCTGGGGCCTGGGTTCGATTCCCACACAGTGGTTCACAATCATTTATAACCAGTTCTAGGGCTCTTCTGACCTCCATGGGCATTGCATGCATGTGATGTACAGACATGCAGGCAAAAAAACACCCATACACAAATAAATGAAAAATAAGTAAATATGCGAAATAAACTAAATTCTTAAGTTTAATATTTAGTATGTCATAAAAATCTATCTTACATGTACTGAAAACATAACCGGAACATAAAAAAAGTTTTCAAAATATTACGACTGTCTCAGCATGTTGGGGCTGCTGCCACAAACACCACCCCTGGGGTCTGGTGGTTGAACAGCTTTGGTTGCAGAGACTTATTTTTGATAGTTCTGAAGGCTGGAAAGTCTGAGATCAAGGCATCAGCAGATTCACGTCTCAGAGGACCCACTGCCTCATAAATAGCTGTCTTCCCAGTTTCCTAAGTGAGGGGATGTCTCTCAGGCCTCCTTCATAAGGAAACCAATCTCATTCATGAGGGCTTTGCCTACATCACCAATCATCCCCCAAAGACATAGCTCCTAACGTCAGTCACCATTCTGGGGTGTGTGCAAGGATGGTAACATATGAATGAAGGGAGAAGGTAAGCATTTATATCATAACAGCAATGATCCATCCATTGGTGTGGTGTTACAGCAAGCCGCCTAGTCTCTCTCATAGCTTCCCTATCTGGCTGTTACAAGACTGTAAGGAACAGTAACCCCATGTTTCTCTCCACTATCTTTCCCAAATAGGAGGATTTCAATTAATAATTAGGGTGGGGGCAGATAAGACCCAACCTCTTTCTTGTCTCTTTCCAATTTGCTTACCCATAATAAATTATGTTATCAGAGCCCAGTCTTGGCTTCCAATGTTAGTCCCAAAGATTTGAGGAGAGAGACCACTGACCCAAATCATCATGGCCAAATTAATTCAAGCAAGCAATTAAAGCAAGTTTTTTTTTTTTATTCATGTACATGAGCTGCCTCCCTCTAAGGCAGTGGTCAGCATCGGACACGGGGTGGATAAAGGTTTTATAGCTTGGGGTAGGGGGTTTCCAGTTGGGGGATTTGGCAGGCATATAGACGGGTTACAGACGCAGAACATAACAAGGTGGTCATAACAACCTCCTGAAACAAAGGCAGGGTTGCAAGGTGACGATAACAACGTTTTTAAACAAAGGCACAGTTGCCATTTCCAGGAAAAGGCAGCACAGAACCATTTGTAGTTAAAGTTACAGGTGCGCATAGCCCAAACTGTGAGAAACAGAGATTTAATCATCAACAGGAATGAACCTAGTTTGTCTTGACTATAAGATGGCTTTCAAACCCAAGATGGAGGCAGGCTGGCTCAACACTAAAGTAACCTGAGATCCAACTCTTATTCTTTCCGTTATTTACACCATCTGTGAAACAAGTTGATCCTACACAAGTCTATCTGACATCTGAGTTGATGAGTCACCTCCTATTTGCCCTCCCTCCCTCCCTTCCTTCCTTTCTTCCTTCCTTTTCTTTCTCTCTCTCTCTCTCTCTCTCTCTCTCTCTCTCTCTCTCTTTCTTTCTTTCTGAATTTTGCTTTTGTTATGCAGGCTAAGCTGGCCTGGAACTCACAGTAATCCTCATGCTTCTGCTGCCAGAGTACTAGGACAAAAGGCATGCACCATCACACCTGACTGGAATTTGTTCTTCAGGAGAACTAATTTTTTTAAAATGGTTGTGGTTATACATTGGGGTCATGTGGTTCAAGAAGCCTTATCAGTAAGAATAATAAGATTTTTTTCTGTTTTGGTTTGGTTTTTGTTTTTTATGATTTTTGTCGTGGTGGTAGTGATGGTACTATGGATTGAACACCAGGGCCCCACATATGCCAGGCAAGCACTTTGCTACTGAGCTGTAGCCCCAGCCCAAACATGTTCCTTTCATCTTCTTCTTCCTCTCCCTTCTTCTTTTCCACTTTCTCTGTACCTTCCTATTTGAACTCAGATTACAGTTAAGATACAGGACAACAGCTATTACTGCTGTTGTATGTGTGCATGTATGTGTGTGTGTGTGCATGTGTGATACACATGTGTGAGCACACACGTGCCACCTCCACATGTGTGGAGGTCAGAGGACAATGTTATGGATTGGAATCTCTCTTTCTACCTTCACTTGGGTTCAGGAATTGAACCCAATTATCAGTAAGCAGTTAGGGAACAATCAATGAGGTTATCAGGCTTGTAAAGCAAGGGCTTTACCTGCTGAGCCAACTTGTGGGTCCCATCCTCACTCTTTGAAATAGGATGATCCACTGAGTCATTGCCCCAACCTACTAAGACCCATGAAAAGGTTTTTCCCTATACTGAGAATTAAACTCAAGGCCTTCTTCATGGTAAGTAAGCACTCTTATCACTTAGCTAACATCTGTAGACCTTCATCATTTCTCTGTTATTTCATTTTGAAACAGGATCTTGCTAAGATGCCCAGTCTGGCCTTGAATGTGGCAATCCTCTTGCTTCAGGCTCCCAAGTAAGGTGGTATTGCAAGCGTGCACCTTCATGCCCGACTTCTGAATTTTTTAAATTCAATTGATTAATTGGTTGATTGGTTTTTTTATGATTTTGTGTGTGTGGATATTATGCATGGGGGCGTTTGTGCCACAGGGCACATGTGAGCGCCAGAGGACAACTTCGTGGACTTGGTTCTCTCTTTCTACCTTTCCTTGGCTTGTGGGAATTGAACCCAGGTTGTCAGGCTAGCCCAGCAAATGCATTTATCTACTGAGCCATCTCACCAGCCCCTACTAAAGCTTTTTTTGGGGGGAACAGGGTGGGTCTTACTATGTAGAACTAGTTGGCCTGGAACTATATAGATAAGCAGGCTAGCCAGGAAGTCACAGAGATCCACCTACATTTCCCTCCCATGCACTGGGAGTCAATGGATAAACCTCCATGCCCAGCTAGTGCTGCCATCTTCACAGGAATATTTGGCAAGGTAAGAAAAGACAGGAAGAAAGCCCTTGGGAACTCACACTGGCCTTTCATTCTTTCATCTTGAAAGTTACACATGTCAATTCTTTCCTTGGTTTGTTGGGGGGGGCATATTTGTTTTTTTTTGTTTTTGTTTTTTGAAACAGCATCTCATGAAACAGTAGTACATGACCTGGAAAACCCTAGAAGCTGAGCAGGACCATCACAAACTCTTGATCCTCCTGTCTCCAACTTCCTAAGTGCTGGGATCACCAGTATGGACACCAAACCTGGCCGATACAAGTCAGTTCCACAGCATTTCACCAATCAGGTTAAGTCAGTTACCAGCTTGCGGGGCCACTGAAAAATGCCACCCCACTGCATGTCCACACGGGGAAGAGCAGGGAAGGCTGCTCAATGAAGCAAAATGTACCTCAAGTAGCCATGATGGCTCTCTTTGCACAGGAAAAGAAATAGAGGGCTACATCAAAGCCAAATAATTCATCCAAATTGCATACAGGGTCAGCTGGGGAGCCAGTCGGGGAAGCCGCACAATCCAACCAGACCTTTCCCTTCATCCTACCTTCTCTTCTCCATCAGCAGCAGCACACCGGAAGCCTGGCAGAACCCAGAAACGTCCAGGGAAATTTTAACTCAGTCATATAAATTCAGCTCATACCGTGTGTGTGTGTGTGTGTGTGTGTGTGTGTGTGTGTGTGTGAGAGAGAGAGAGAGAGAGAGAGGGAGAGAGAGAGAATGAACGCCAGAGTGCACATGTGGAGGTCAAAAGACAACTTGCAGAACTTAAGCATTGTCCTCCCACCAAGTAGGTCCCAGGGATCAAATTCAGGTTACGAGGCTCGGCAGCAGGCACGTTCACCTAGCGAGCCATGGTGCCAGACTCATGTGCAGTTTAAAAGTCAGCACACACTTGCTGGATAGTGCTTGTTCTAGTACTGCAATTAAACCTAGATCCGGCTTGGATATTCCACCCACGGAAGATCGTTTCCAATTATCTGACTGTGGTATAAACAAGTAGGACAACTGTGATGATTAATTTCATAGACCCGAGTTGGCTGGGTCATGTTGCCCAGATATTTGGTTAAACATTATTCAGAAGGTTTCTGTGATGGTGTTTTTGGAAGAGATTAACATTTAGATGAATGGACTTTGGGTAAAGCAGAGTGCTCTTCATAATGTGACTGGGCCTCATCCAGTTGGCTGAAGGTCTTATTACATCAAAGACGGGCCTTCTCAGAGCCGGAAGAAATTCCGCTAGATCTTTGCCTCAAACTGAAACCCTACTAGCTCACCACAGTCACATGTACAAATCCTATAAAATAAATATTCACCTCTAGGAAGCTACATTTATACATTTTATTGGTTTGGTTTCTATGGAAAGGCTTAAAAATTAGTCTCTGTATAGTACAAGCCAAAGGGTGGGGGTGGGGTAGTTGTGGAACTTCCAGGCAATGATGTGGTTGCAGCACTCTTGGAACCACAGTAATTGTGAATACCCATGTTAAGACCTGCACATGACCTGGGCCTGTGGTGTAAGGAGAGGGGCTTATAAGGTCTACACACACACACACACACACACACACACACGCACGCACGCACGCACGCACGCACGCACGGTGCATCTATAGACAGTTAATGGTTGCGAAGACAGAAGTATTTTCTTCTGTGGTATACCCATCAGCAAGGGGCCCATACTACTGTAAACACGCCCTTACCAATGCTCCTGTGAGCCATGCTTAAAGCAGTCCATTGGGGCTGAGGGGTGGGGACTTGGAAGTTCCAAGGGGACAAGCTGAGTAGAGAGGAAGGAGGTAAGAGGAAGAGGTGGGAGGGAGGAAGAGAGGGTGATGGGGTGAATATGAGCCAAGTGCATTATGGAACTATCATAATGAAACATTGTTGTGTGACATATGCTAATAAGGACATAAAATTAGCCTCCTCAAAGAAGGCTAGAAAATTATTCAGAAACTTCCCTTTTTTCAAGATTTTTTTTTTTCCAAGCAGTTGTGAGCCCCCTGATATGGGTGCTGGGAACTGAACTTGGGTCTTTTCCAAAAACACCAAGTGCTGTTAGCCACGGAGCCATCTCTCCAGCTCTGATCCAGTAGGGTTATTTCCAGGTAGAGATTAAGTTGGAAATATCTTAAGTCAGAAGTACATTTACTATATCTAACCTGCTGGTCATTATTACTTAGCAGGATATATAGAGTTTTTGTCACATACCCCCACAGTCATTGTGCAACACCAGCCAGTATTGTTCTACATCTCACTAGTTCAGGAGATAAAATCAAAATTCAAAACCTGTAGCATAGGTTTGTTTTGTTTCTGTGGTGCTGAGGTTAAGGCCAGAGCCTCCCACATGCTAGTCAAGTATGGTTCCTACTGGATGAAGGTCCCTTTCACACTAGTAAGAAGTATAAAGTCATTAAGCTGAATGATTTTAAGTAAGACATTACTTGTAGCAGTAGTCTCTCCATTGCCTTAATCTTAGAATACCTAGTGAAATGTAGGACACATTGGAACACTCTACCGAAACAAGCCTATCTTTATTAATATTCTTTTTACAATACTGGAAGTTAAAAAAATAAACTAGTCCATTTTAAAGACATAAAACACTGAAAGTCCAACCCCAAAACTCTAGTACCTTGGAATGTGGTTTTATAATTTTTTTTTAAGACAGGGTTTCTCTGAGAAGTTTTGGCGCCTGTCCTGGATCTTGCTCTGTAGACCAGGCTGGCCTCGAACTCACAGAGATCCACCTGCCTCTGCCTCCGGAGTGCTGGGATTTAAAGGTGTGTGCCACCACTGCCCGGCTGTATAATGTTTTCTTAGAAGAGTGAATTACTGAAATTCCAACCCCCAGATTCTAGTCCAAATAGACCACAGAATGTGTTTTTCTTAGAAGAGTGCTTTCAATTATTTTCACAAATTCAACGTGTGAATGAATGTGTGACTAGGTCGGTTCCCCCAAGTGCCGGAGGGCTCAATGGGCTCTGTGAATGCAGGAGGCTCACCTCCCTGATGGCAGAGGGCTCAGCTCCCTGACATGGGAGAGTCACCTGAAGGCCGTGGCCACTTCGGGAGAGAAATAACTTGACATCTTTTGCTGTAAAGGACTAACGTGCCTTCAGCATGCTAACAGAGACCCAAAGGCATAAAGCAGATGATACAAAGGCACAATTCTTGGTTTCACAAGGGGGAAGAGAAGCCACCAGTTACCTTTCAGTTGGCGCTGTGGAGTCACATGACATGCGGACTGTATAATTGTATGGTGGTCAAACAAGGAAAGGTTGAAGTTAAACCACACCCCCTTTGTTACAGAAAGTGTCCCCTTCAGTGGCTTTTGAGGGTTGAGTGGCATCGTGTAGTGATCTTAACAGTATAAAAACATGATTTCGTTCCTAGGCCATTTTTAGAGTATATGCTCAAATACAGGCCTAGGCAAAAGCAAAGCGGTGGTGGCGCACGCCTTTAATCCCAGCACTCGGGAGGCAGAGGCAGGCGAATCTCTGTGCGTTCGAGGCCAGCCTAGGCTACCAAGTGAGTTCCAGGAAAGGAGCAAAGCTACACAGGGAAACCCTGTCTCGAAAAACAAACAAACAAAAAAAGCAAATTGGCTTTAAAAAATAAATAAATAAGGAGCTAGACTAGTTTCTCACTGGTGTAGCTGAAAATGGACTGAAGAAGTCCCATAGTGTGGTGAATGGGTACCATAGAAGGACAAGTGAACGGAAGGGCACTTGAATCCACTGTCTTTCCATCTCTCAATGTCTTGAACCATGTGTAACTATCAGAGAGACAGAGGGAGCTCTGGCAGGCTCCCATTTGGGCTTCATAGAGGTGGCCAGTCTGAGGGAGCATCAGAGCCCTGCGGGCATATGGTCAGCACTATCTAAGATACGTCTCATGCTGGATGACATTCTACTTTCAGAATTTTTATATTTGTATATAAAAATGGGTTGAATAACTCACCATGATTCTGATTTGTCTTATAGTCATCATTTCTTAAAACTCTCGTCCATGTTTTTATAATAAAAATTAAAAGCAAGATAGACCCATATGAATACCGAAAACCCAAACAGTGTAGCACAGACCGGCCGTAGCATGTGGTTTTATAATCTGTCTGCTTAAGAGTGCTCAATTATTTTCGCAAATTCGAAGTGTGAATGTGTGACTAGGTGTTAATTACCATTTTAAAAGGCATTCAGCTGTCTCGCACAGCACAATGCCAACAGACAATTCCAAATTTTAACTTTTTTTCCTTTGTACAGGGTGACTTTTCCAAGTATTTAGTTGCCCCCTGCTGGCCATATAATTACAGAATTCCTTTTTAAAAATTCCCAATAGATTGATTAAATGCAATAAAGATAAGCTTCTAAAGAGATGTATTTACCTTTTAAAAAATATGTTGAAGGGATGGAAAGATGGCTCAATGGTTATGAGCACTGGCTGCTCTTCCAGAAGACCTGGGTTTGATTCTGAGGATCCATTCACAACCACCTCTAATTCTAGATCTAGGACATCTGATGCCCTCTTCTGGTCTCCATGGGCACCAGGCAAGCACGTGATGCACAAACACACAGGTTAAATACCTGTACATAAAATGAAAATAAATGTTTTAAGAAAACAAATAAAAACTATGTTGGGCAATCACTTTGACAGCACATTTGCTAAAATTGGAACAACACCGAGATTAGCATGGCCCCTGTACAAAGAATACAAGCAAATTTGCGAAGTTTTTTTTTTTTTTTAATAAAAATCACTTCATTGTAGTGAATTCACAAATAGAAACACCACACAGCTCGAGCAAGGCAGCTACTCAAACTTTTGGCCAGCCTGACCTCTACACATCTTAGCGACCTTCAGTACAGTTAGAATGGACGTTCTGAAGCTGGGGAGCTTCACTTAGGGCTTTACACTTGGATGATCAGCTCAGCTACATTCTACATACTTATCTACCATAAAAAAAGAAAGGAAAACAGTAACTTTATATCATCTTTCATGACTATTTTCCTTCCTTGGTCTCTTTTTTAATTATTATACTGTATCCAAACTTACGGGCATCTACACACACACACACACACACACACACACACACACACACACACTATAAGCTAAGATCCATGTTTGAGAGAGAACATGTGTTTCTTTTTTATTTTTCTTTCTGAGATTAGGTGACTTCACTTATTACTATACATTCTAGGTCCATTGATTTTTCTGCAAACTGTGTGATTTCATTTTTCTTTAGAGCTAAATAACACTACACACACACACACACACACACACACACACACACACACACAGAACAGATTTTCCTTATCCACTCATCTGTTGAAAGACATCTAGTTTGGTTCCATTTCCTTAGTGTAGTAAACAGAGCAGCAGGCAAGATGGTTCTGCAAGTGTGTCTGTGGCAAGATATGGAGTTCTCTGAGTGGTATGCCAGGAGCAGAACAGCTGGGCCATATGCAGTTCTGTTTTCGTGTTTTGAGGAACCTCCAAATTGATTTCTGTAATGACTGTATATTCTGTGCTCTCACCAGCAGTGAATAAGGGTTCCTCTTACCCCAAGTTTAAAAATGTGTGTGTGTGTGTGTGTGTGTGTGTGTGTGTGTGTGTGTTGTTGTTGTTGTTGTTGTTGTTGCTGCTGCTGTTGTTGGGAGACAGGGTCCCACCTATTATCAAATTGACCTCAAAACCATCTGAGTAGCAGAGAGAGGATGGCCTTGATTGAAGTTCTGATCTTCCTTCCCCTACCTTCCAAATTCGAGGATTATAGGCATACACTATCTGGCCTGGAAGTGTTGTTATTTTTGTTTGTTTTGTTTTGAGACAGAGTGTTCCTCTGTAGCCCAAACCTGCCAGGAACTTACTAAGTAACCTAAACTAATGTCAGATTCAGGGCTGCCCTCCTGCCTCAGCCTCCTGAACAGGATGGCAGGTGAGATCCCACACCAGCAACTTTGTTCAATAATCTTAAAAGGCATATTGTGGTGTGGTTGGTGTGGTGGTGCACGTCTTTAATCCTAGCACCCAGGAGTCAGAGGCAGGTGGAGCGCTGTCATTTGGGGGCCAGCCTGGTTTACATAGCAAGTTTCAGGCCAGCCAAAGCTACATAATGAGACACCGTCTAAACAAACAAACAAACAAACAAAAACAAAAAGAGTTTATTACGCTGTATCGCTTGCATCTCTCTAGCTAATCTTGGACAAGATTGTTAACTTTCTCTTTTTCTTTTTTAGATTCCTTTTCCCTGTATGAGTGTTCGCCTGCATGTATGTGCACTGTGTGCATGCCTGGGCCTTTGAGCTTCTCTTGATACCTAACGCTGCCTTATTGAAAAATGGGTCGACCTAACATTAAAGAACCTGTATATAGGGCTGGAGAGATGGCTCAGAGGTTAATAGCACTGGCTGTTCTTCCAGAGGTCTTGAGTTCGATTCCCAGCAACCACATGGTGGCTCACAGCCAATTCTAATGAGATCTGGCGCCCTCTTCTGGCCTGCAGGCATACATTCAGACAGAGGACTGTATATAATAAATCTTTTAAAAAAAATAATAACCTGCATATATTTCAAGTTTATAATCTGACAGCCTTGATATGCACTGTGGAAACCATCCTGACAATCAACATAAGGTGATTACATTCATCACCTCCACAGTTTCTAATTTCTTTATTCTGTCTTTCAGACCTCTCCCACCCTCAAGGACCCACCTGTCTGCTCTCTGTTTCTGCAGACAAGATCAAATTTTCTAATTAAAAAAAAAAATGTCTAAATTCAGTAGTTTGAGAGTAAGATGAGATATGGACCTGGTGTCACGGGCCATTAATCCCAGCTTCTGGGAAAACAGAGGCAGAAGGATCACAAGTTTAAGTCCGGCCTGGGCTTCAGAGTGAATGAAGTACAAAAACTCTTTTAGTTGCTTTTCAACACACATACATCTATACACATAATGCAGTTTATATATAATGCATGTCTATATCAGCAATCAGGTTTCCCTAGCTTGACGACCCCGCCCCCCCAAAAAAGCAGTAATGTAAAGCTGTGGTTCAAAGCTCAGACTTCTGACTCATCGGCCATAAGCCTGGCTCTTAGCTCTTGTCATTTATGAGCTGTGTGACTTTGGGCAAATTACTCAACATCCTAACTGAGGCTGGTAGCTGCCCCGTGCTTCGAAAAACTAATAATAGCACTTCATCTCATGAGGATGTTGTGAAATGCCATGCAAGCGCTTGGCTAAGACTGGACCTGTCACTGGACCACCGGTCACCACCTGTCTTCAGTCATTTTGAAGAGCACCATGTCAACTCTAAGGAAAGAAAATGAGAGCTCTGACCATGAAGCCAGTGCTAAGCTCAAGGGAACATTTCTGAAACATCAGCGTCACTCATCAGTTTGACATGGTGTCCAGCTGACTCTGACTCAGGTCTTTTTCTTAAGCACCCAACAGATTTCCTTTCTCACAGCCCTTTCTCAAGTGTCATGCTATCCCTTTCTTCATAATCCCAACCTCTGAATTTGGGACCTTAGAGTCACTTCATCTCACCTGGCTGGACACAGCCACAGTTACTCAAACATTTGAGGGGGGCAGGCCTCTTGGAAACACAGACGTCTTGGGTTAACTTCCTATGGATGTGATGAAACACCATGACCAAAAGCAACTTAGGGAGGAAAGGGTTTCTTTTGCTCACACTTCCATGTAACAGTTCATCCTCTAAAGTAGGCAGGGCAGGAACTCATACAGGACAGGAACCTGGAGGCAGGAGCTGATGCAGAGGCCATGGAGGGGTGCTGCTTATAGGCTTGCTCCTCATGGCTTGCTCAGCCTGCTTTCTTATAGAACCCAGGATCCCCAGAGTTTTCTTGAGTGTGAGCAGCAGGAAATAGTAGATAGAAGGATTTATAGTGCAGAGATAAACAGATAGAAAATAAAGAATAGCCTCGAGAGGGCCTGGAACCTATTCCAACGGGCCTGACTGTCTCTGCCCCAGGGTATTTATAGAAACACCAAGGGGTGGAGCAAAAGACTTCCTCACCCCAGCACAGCCAAGTGCAGACCATTTCAGACACCTGCACTCAGTCTGGTGGTCCTAATCATCCTCTCTAGGTGGACCTGCTCCCACAAGGCTCCTTCCTCTCTGATGGCTTTAGCAGGTGTCAAGTTGAAACAAAAGTATCCAGCACAACAGAAAACTGAGGTAACTGGTGGTTTTTTGTTTTTTGTTTGTTTGTTTGTTTTTGTTTTTTGTTTTTTCAGAGCTGAGGATGGAACCCAGAGCCTTATGCTTGCTGAGCTAAGTCCCCAACCCCAACTGGTGGTTTTTATGGTAATATTCTTTTCTTTTTGTTGTTGCTATTTTTTTGACACATAGTCTCACGTAGCAGAGGCTGGCACTGAACTCACTATGTAGCAAAGATTTCCCATGGACCAGATTATAAGCATTTGTGGTTTGTGATAAACAGTCTTTAATAGTTTTTTCAAGCCGGGTGGGGGTGGTGGCGGTGGTGGCACACGCCTTTAATCCCAGCACTCAGGAGGCAGAGGCTGGCGGATCTCTGTGAGTTCGAGGCTAGCCTGGACTACCAAGTGAGTTCCAGGAAAGGCACAAAACTACACAGAGAAACCCTGTCTCGGAAAAAAAAAAAATCGTTTCTCTTTTACATCCACTACTATTGCTATTCTGTTTTGAACTGTCAAGAGCTGCCAAATTCACACGTGGTGAAGTTCTCTCCCTACAGCCTGAGCTACTTCAATCAAGTATGTAGAGATACAACCTGGCTGGAGAGGTGGGTCAGCAGAGAGCTGCTTTCTGTGGGAGCATGAGGACTTGAGTTCAGATCCCCAGAGTCCAAGTAAAAGGACAGGGGTCATGGTGTGGGTCTGCAATCCCAGGATCGAGGGTCACACAGGGAGGATCCCAAGACTTCGGGGGCCAGTCAGGTTAGCCAACCAGTGAGCCCTAGCTAGGTTCGGAGAGATAACCCTATCTAACAATGAAGAGCCATAGAGGAAGACACCTGATGTCCAACTGTGGCCTCCACATGTGCACGAACAGGTGTGTACACTAGCACACACAAACATGCACACATTTGCACATAACACACACACACACACACACACACACACACACACACACACTCCTACACACTCATATACACTGCTCTAGCCTCAGTAGGCCAAATGAATAAGTGCATAAATCATGCAGTAGAATTCACCAAGAACTGGCTGTGTGAATAAAGGAGAGTGGAACATTTATGCATTAGCTTCCTTCCCCTGTCAGTAAGTGTGGCAGACACCCTGAAGATAACTCTCCATGATCCCTTGTTTTAGGGACAAAGAACTTTCTTTAAGCCCCTCTCCCTGGGTCTGGGTGGAATCGGAATTGATTCCAACCCAAAGACTGCAACCAAGGTGGTGAAACTTTACTCCTGGGATTACATCACAGCATCTGGCCAGGCGATGGACGGTCGCGTTACTTAAGAATCCATCTCACCAGCAGATGCTCACATTCACGTCGACCTTGAAGAAGCAAGCTGCTGTGCCGTGGCCTGCCTGTGGAGATGACCACCTGGCAAGAAATTCAGCTTCTAGAAGCTCAGGCCAACTCCAAAACCTTGAAACTGTTATTGACTGTTTTCTTCCAAAAATCTAGGCGAGCCTGTAGTTGGGATTTTCTTTTGGCCACCAACCAACTCCCAATTAAAGACACAGGGACGTATTAATTATGAATGCTCAGCCTTAGCTTAGGTTTGTCTTACTAGCTCTTTTAACTTAATTTAACCTGTTTCTATTCACCAACATTTTGCTCCGGGCTTCTACTTTTCTTTCATTCTGTATGTCCTACTTTCCTGCTTCTTCCGTGTCTGTCTGTCTGGCCCCTGGTTTCCCCTGTCATTTCTTTTTCTTCCTTCCTTCCTTTCCAGCCTAAATTCCTCCTCCTACTTACTCTCTCTGCCTGGAAGTCCCACTTATACCTCCTCCCTTGCTATTGGCAATTCATCTTTTTATTAGACCAATCAGGTGCCTTAAGCAGGAAAGGTTAAAAAAAAAAATTCTTTGCACAGTTAAGCAAATATTCAACATTTCCTTTTTTTGTCTAAATAAAAAGAAAGGTTTTAGGTTTAACATAGTAAAATTATCTACAAAAAGAGCAATTATCAAGTAAGAATTACATTTACAATAGCCAGTCCATTTGCATTTGGAAAATTTAGAGAAAATACTCCGTTATCTATCCTATTTTGGTGAGTCCAAAGCTGTGTACCTAGTTTAGTTTCTATCCTAACTTGTATTACCAGCCTCAAGTTATCTTTTTAGACCTCAAAACACTTTTTTAGATAAGGAATTTAAACTTTTATGTTTCTCAACATCCTAAATTTTATATCTCTTATATAAGTTTCTATTCTGAATTTAGTAACAAGGAAAACTGTAACTGTCTCATCTTCAACTCCGTCAGAGACCCGAGAAGGATATAATATTACCTGAGTAAACAGGAAGTGCAGAGCAAGCAAAACTATAGAAATGACAGAAACAGCTGGCTGCCTGGACAGTTGTCCAAAGTTCTTCTGCAACGTTGGGGCATCCATCTTCAGCCTACAGGCCTAGAATACCTGACAGACTTTTATGTGAAGTAGAAATTTTAAAGGACTATCCTACCTTGTCCTGGCAAAGTTTGGCAGTCTTTTTCCTTTGTGGCTAGCTTTGCCACAGTGAAAGTGAACTCCATATGGAGGCTCTTCGATGCCCATCATCCTTTTATGAAGTAGATTGGTGCTGCCAGGAGCAGATTTGTCTCACTGTCATGAAAAGCCTTAGCTTATTAAGCACCCTAAATGCCATATTCTGTAGGTCTCTGAAGCATTGGAAGAGCATCTCTGTATCTCAAATAGATCTGTTCAACCTTGAAAACGTACTTAACATGACTACAAGTTTGACTGCTATAGATGACTAACTACTAGCCTGCATTTCTTAATTATTCTAAACAGTCTGTAATAACAGCTTTCAAGGACTAGAACTTTATATTACATTTTTAAATGGGCTGCATAGGTACAATACCTTCAACAACAGTAGAAACATATATGTGGTATAACAAAAATAACCTTAAATTTGTATCAGTACAAAAATCCATACCAATGTAAAATATTTGAGATGAATAGGTTGTCTTTTAATCCTATATTCCTGTATCTCCACTAAATGATGACAAATATCCATAGCTCACTGAATGACCGCAAACCATCCACCTCTCCTCTTGAGAATGTGGGTCTTGTGTTCTCTAGACTGCTTCCTGTTGTCTGGGGGCAACAACATCCCCAGGGGGCCCTGAGAAAATGGAGATAATAGTCAAGTCCTAAGAAAAGTAGCTGTAACATTTGTTGTCCAGTCTCTGTGTAATGGGAAAGTACAAGGCTTTTCTGAAGTCCTGGCTAGAACAGTCTGTGAGGCTGGACCATCTCAGCTAGCAGCCTTGAAGTTGTTCTGAATGAAGAACTCTGCAGAAACTGCAACAGAGGCACTCTGAAAGACTGGATCACCTGGGCTACCCATTTTCATTGGTTTCTGGTTCCTTTGCTCTGAAAACACAAACTTTCAAAGGTAACGTACATATCTGCATTAACACAAGTATAGACTGTGCATTGTACACAAGCCAGCCAAAGATAATTTTTTTTTTATGTTTCAGCAGATAAAAGACATCTGTCAACTTTATAAGTTTGTTTAGACTGTATAACCAAACCTCTATCCATGCCATCTGAAAGGATGGCATGTAATAATAAGTCATGAGGACTCTATAATCAACAAGATTCATCATGTCTCATCCAGTCTCAGAGCTGTCCCCATGCTGAGGGATCAGTGTATATATATCACCTGTCTTGTAGTTTTTCTAGTTTTTTTTTTTTTTTAATATCTGTAGCCAAGATTTTCAGGGAGTCTCCCCCAGTCAAATCTGGTCTATATTAATTTTGAAGGACTCCACAGCCTTTCATTTCCTATGGAAACAAAAGTGTAACCTCTTCCCTAACACAATATATTTTCTGAATTCCATTTTAAAGTTAAAACATCCCTATATTATCTAGGCTGGTTTAAGTCAGCAGTTCCTTTTACAATCCTATGTTTCTCAGCAGCTGCCGTTCACTCACAAGCATTCAAAAAATTCGAAGTCAACAAAACACCATATAGAATCCAGACTCCCTGTCTATTTCTCATTTTTATGTGGCTTATTCTTTGTGTATTACTTTACTTTTTCTTTAAAGACTTATTTTTAAGCTATTTATTTTTTCCTATGACTATACCCATTTTTTTTTCCTCCTTAAGCGCTATGTACACTATAGCCTGTTTAAAGTGTTGTTCTGGTCTGGACTTGTTTTTCTATGCACCTATAGTGTTCCCTGACTTCTTGAGCCAAACCTCAAACTGCTAAGAGGCAGCTAAGCCCTCTGCTGTGTGGCTCCACCCTTTCCTTGGCTCTGTGAGAGCTGAGCCTTAAGTCTACAGGCCTGGCTGAGACAGCTGCATTTTAACCACGAGCGGCACTGAACTGCCCCAGCTCCAGGAAGTCAGTGCCCACACTGTGGCAGGTGGGTTGTTGTTGTTTGAGACAGGCTTTCTCTGTGTAGCTTTGCACCTTTCCTGGAACTCATTTTTTGTAGACCAGGCTGGCCTTGATCACAGAGATCTGCCTGCCTCTGCCTCCCGAGTGCTGGGATTACAGGCATGCGCCATCACCACCCGTGGCAGGTGTTTTTACTCAGCTGGCTGTTTCTACTTAGTGTGCTGGCTGCTCAAGTGTGCTACGGCACAGCAGCACCTCTTAAAGGAGCCCCATTTGTTTTTTGTTTGTTTTTCAGCTTTCTCAGACACTATGTGGAAATGTGGGCCCCACCTTGGGCACCATTTGTAGTTGGAATTTTCTTTTGGCCACCAACCAGCTCCCAGATAAAGACACAGAAACATACTATTAATTATGAATGCTCAGCCTTAGCTTAGGCTTGTCCCACTAGCTCTTTTAACTTAATTCAACCTGTTTCTATTCAGCTACACTTTGCCTCGGGGCTTTTGACCTTTCTTTCATTCTGTATGTCTCACTTTCCTGCTTCCTCTGTGTTTGCTGGCTGGCCCCGGGTGTCTCCCTGTCATCTCTCTTTTTTCTTCCTTTTGAGCCTAAATTCCTCTTCCCATTTATTCTTCCTGCCCAGACGTCCTGCCTATATGAGCCTATTTTTATGTCCTATTTTGGTTTTTGTTTGTTTGAGACGGAATCACACTCTGCAAACCAGGCTAGTCATAGCAATCTTCTGGCTTCAGCCTCCTAAGACAAAAACCACCGTACCTGGCTCTCTATTCTCTGCTTCTTGTTATTCTGAAATATGAAGAGTTGAATGATCCCTGATACACATTCTTGTTAGCATGGAGGGAGCCATCTGCCTCTCTGCCTTCCCCCACCCTGATCTACCATATCCCCTCAAAACCAAACTAAGTTTTTCTTCCCTTAAAAAGATATGTGTAGATAGATAGATACATACATACATAGATAGATAGAAATAGATAGATGGATAGAAATAGATAGATAGATAGAAATAGATAGATAGATAGATAGATAGATAGATAGGTAGATAGATACATAGATAGATGGATACATGGATAGAAATAGATAGATAGAAATAGATAGATAGATTGATAGATTGATAGATAGATAGAAATATATAGATACATAGATACATAGATAGATGGATAGAAATAGATAGATAGAAATAGATAGAGAGATAGAAATAGATAGATGATAGAAATAGATAGATAGAAATAGGTAGATGATAGATAGATAGATAGAAATAGATAGATAGAAAGAGATAGATAGATAGAAAGAGATAGATAGATAGATAGATAGAAATAGATAGATAGAAATAGATAGATAGAAATAGATAGATAGAAATAGATAGATAGATAGATAGATAGATAGATAGATAGATAGATAGACAGATAGATCTCACCTAAGTTTTAGGTGATAGTCATACACCTTTCACACACTATGCCTCTCTGGAAGAGAGAGGCTGCACATTTACAATAATTCTGCCTTGGGTCACCACGATGGTGCAGTGGGGAAAGATGCTTGATATGCAGGTTGGTGACCTTGGTTTGACCCCTGAGAACCACATGTTGGAAAGAGAAAACCAATTCCAAAAAGTTGTACTCTGACCTCCACATGTGAGTCTGTGGCACACCCACCCCCCATCAATCATCTCTCTCTGTGTTTGGCTCTCTCATAATAATTAAGCTGAAAGTTTAAAAGACATCTTTGATTAATTATTGTCTCCCTGATATTTTCCGTTTGGTAATGTCATGACCCATTATACCCCGTTCTTAGTTCTAGCCCAGTTCCCAATCTCTAAATATCCATTCTTCTTGCTATGGTAAAAATTTTATATAATTGATTACATCTCAATCTTTAAAATTTTTTCCATTGATTTACTTATCTGTTTATCTGGGAGGGGAGGTGTGCACCTGCTCTATCTGTGGAGATCAGAGAACAACTTGCTGGAGCTGATTCTTGTCCTCTACTGCTTCCTTCTGAGGCTCAAACTCAGGTGGTCAGGGTTGGGAAGCCCTCCACCAGGCTGACTCATCTCAAGGGCCCCTTCTGACAGTCCTCAATGATGTGATTTTAACCTTGCTACTGTCGTAATCCATGAGAGAAAGGTACAGACAAGCGTGCTGATGAAGCCTATTAAAAATCCTTTATTAGCTGGTGACCAAGTCTCATGCCTCAAGATCTTTTGGTGTTGAAACTCAGGGGTACAGTGTCTTTTGGTTTTGTTTTTGGCTTTTTAATGTATTTAACTTTATTTTATGTGTATTAATGTGAAGGTGTCATGTCCCCTGGACCTGGAGTTACAGATAGGCGTGAGCTGCCATTCGGGTGCTGGGAATTGAACTCAGGTCCTCTGAAAGAACAGCCAGTGCTCTTAACCTCTGAGCCATCTCTCCAGCCCCCTCCCTGGGTACAGCATTTTTAAAGGCAAAAGTTACAAAGACCATAACTCACCCCAGTGTTAGGTGAGGGGCAGAGTAACATTGAAATGTTCATTCTTGGCCTATAATAGTAATTATTTCAGATATGACAATTATTTCTGCCTTATATAACCTTCTTCAGCTTCTTTAGTTTACATTCATTATTCTGGTTAATCCATCTGGACCATGGTCAAAGTCATAGAGACCTCAGGTGTGTTGCCAAGGCAGACATGATTGTGGTAGGGGTACAGGGCCAAGAGCTAAGTGAACACAAAATGGAGTCAGGACATGATGGCGTTATCTCAGGCACTTCAATTACATCTTGTCCTTCATGGAAGTTGTTTTTCATTATTCTTACATTTGTCTATCCATTCTAATTTATCAAAACCAGTTTCTGCAAATGTATTTTGGCTTCCTAGAGACAGAATTTACCTTTGGTCTTCAATGATGACACATTATTTGAACAAATAAAATGAGCTCAAGTTTTTTAAAGCAGAATATAAAATAGTCACAGATTTACAGAAGTTAAAAAATAAGGATATTATGAGGCTGGAAGAAGATCAAGTTTGAGACCAGCCTGGGCTAGCTATAAAATGAGACCTATTTCAGAAAGTCCCGGGATGTGGTGTGGGGGTTGTGTAAGGCCAGCTCACAGATGTGTTAGCCAGAACCATGTTGTTTTGTAAAATTCCACTTTGGTAGCATTGTGCCAATTCCAGTAACCACAAGTGGTTTAATTTCTGGAAATAAATTAACTTGTTTCCCTAGATGCTGGATTGCCCTGTGGACCCCAAATAATGGCCAGCCAGGAAAGACGTTTGTGGATCACCTGACATCCTTTAACTGACTCCACGCCAGCTACTCTAGGAACTACCAAACTCCAGCCAAAATAGGAAAAATTTAACCTTCTTTCCTGCCCCCGTTTCTGCCCTGTAAGTACCCTAGCTAAGTAAACAGAGAGACCTCTGCAGCGGCCACCCCCTAAAAAAAGCCTGGACTGTCTTAAGTCGGTGATTTCCTTGTCTGTCTTCCTTTTCCAACTGACATTTCAAGGAGGCATTGGATAGTCTTTGACAATCAGTGGGAGCTACTGGAGACATCTGCGTGGATACAGAGATAGCGTGGTAAAACATGCTCAAATGGTTTTGATTGGATTTAGTTGGCAACTGCATTTCCAGATAAAATTTGATGGGGAAAGAAAGAAAGCTGAACGAGAAAACCAAGTTGAAGTCCTGAACGAGGGAGGTGGTAGCCGTAGGCATGGGGATGGGTGGGGGCAAGTTTTGAGAATGATGTTAAAGATCAGTAGGTGATAAGACGGAAGTTGTAGGTCAAAAATAATTACTGTTTCAAGCAGTAACAGTTTCTGGGAGGTGGTTATACCAGTAATAGAAATCAGGAAGCCAGAAAGGGAACTTGATGAATTCAGTTCTCTGCCTGGGGAACATTTAAGTCTTTATATTGAAGGAGGAAATGTATACATTATTTATAACATTTGTGAGAACTATATCCTCACAGACAAGAGAAGATTTGCCTTACAAGGCCGGGGATGTAGTCAGTGGATGGAGTTTCTGCTTAACATGCATGAAGCCCCCCTCTAGCTGAGTTTGATCTTTAGTCCCACATAAACCAAGCATGCAGGTTCAGGCTTATGTATCCCAGCATTGGGAAGGTAGAGACAGGAAGATCAAGAGTTCAAAATCATCCTGGCCAATCTGGGCAACAGGAGACATGGTCTTTTAAAACAAAAAAAATTGTGTTTATTTGCAATATAAATGTCAAGGGGATTAAAAAACACCACTCAACTTTGTATTTTCTCTGTAGTTTCTCTCTATACAAATTTAGCAGTCACCTAGAGCTATCTAAGTGGTAAATATTTATTGTATGGCTGTGTCATTGGTGCTAACATTTCATATATTTTATGTTAATTAACCTTCTTTGCACCTCAGATATTATCTTGATTTTCATGAGAGAAATTGGTGCAGGGAAGCCCACTAAGAGATGAGAAATAGCAGTCTTTAATCCCCACTGGGAATTCTCCCAAGCATGGAATCCTGAATGACTTACCAGGGAATGTTGTAGGCGTGACACCCCCCCCCACACACACACACACAACTGAAAATGTGCACACCCCGATAATGGCTGTGCACGGCTGAGAATGGGCCCAACAAACTCTTCTTCCTCTCGTAGTCTAAAGGGTTAACTTACTTGCCACCTGAATGAACTGAAGACATGTCGGCTCCATAGTATACAGGTTGTATCTACAAGAGAGATCAGCCAGAGGCTCCTGGAAGAGCCCAGAGCAGAGAGAGAAAGAAGTAAACTGAACATGGCCAGCAGACTGGACATGGCCAAGGCCATCTGTGAGACAGGATAGAAGAGCAGGGTATAGAGAATAGCAGAAGGAGAACAGCAAGAGTTAGAAGGAGAGTGAGCAGCTGGGGGGAGGGAAGGGCCAGGAGACTGGCATGGGGTCTGTGAAAACAAGTCCTTGTGAGTAGGGACTGAGGGACCCTTGAGGCTAGCATGGACCTTGTTATGCTAATACACGCTGTAGGTCTGCGTTCATTGGAGAGCCATGTGTCCCTTTTGCTATGGGAAGGGAAATGACTCCTTTGGTAGACAGGCTGCACAAGTTCCTGAGGAATGTTGGCTTTTGTCTAACCGCCAGAAATCTTCCCAGAGTCCAGGTTGAGCTCATCTCTGGACATTAGGACTGCCTTTTGGAATCCGGGGAATTGGCATTTCCTTTGGACCTGACACCACCCTCCAATCTCTTCCTCACTGCCATAGTGGCAAGTCACCATTAAACAGCTCTATTGCTATAGGAAAAGCAGGTTTTAAATCCACCACAAAGAGGAAAGCAGGGTAGAGACTAGAGTACAGCTTCCTCCCCTGAGGGCTGGAGGAGAAACTGTGTACTGGAGAGAAGTACCTCCACAGCTAGAGTGACTTTCTTCCTAGCATGTGAAGCACATGCAAAGCTCAGGTCACATGACCTGGTGTGCAGTTCTGGGGGGTGATCTCGAGTTACTGCACACAGAATTGCCAGTTGGGCAATCTTGACCATGCAAAGCGGGGCCATGCAAATCCGAGCCATCCAAATAAGGGTTGTCCTGCTCAATCAAAGCTGGGTCCTGATCAAAAGGGTCGGAGCACAGGATGCTTCGTTGCAGGTTTACTGTGTCAGGGGACAGCATTCCTCCAAAAGCAGTTTGGGATTCCTGGGCCATGTTTGAGAAGATTCCTAACGGGGTTTGGTTCCATTTCCTGATCTCTCATTAACAAACTTTATGGGGTGTGTGCTGGCAGGATGTTAGTCTGACACAAGCTGGAGTCATCTCAGAAATTGACAAATTGCTTCCATAAGATTGGGCTGTAGGCAAGCCTGCAGGGCATTTTCTTAATTCGTGCTTGATGGGGGAGGACTCAGCCTATAGTGGGTGATTCCACCCCTGGGTGGATCTTGGATGCCATCAGAAAGCAGGCTGAGCAAGCCAGAGAGAGCAGGCCAGGAAGCAGCACCCCTCCATGGCCTCTGCATCAGCTCCTGCCTCCAGGATCCTGCCTAGGCTTCCTTCATTGAACTGATTCAGGATATGTAAACCAAATAAACCCTTTCCTCTCCAAGCTGCTTTTGGTCATGGTGTTTCATCTCAGCAATAGTAACCCTGACTAAGACTGGGCATAAAGAGGTCAACCAGCAAGTGTTGGCATGAGATTTGAACCAGGCTCTTCCAGAAGGGTTTTCAAGCCCTGTTTTTCCCTCTTTGTCACTGTTTACCTTCCTAGCCTATTTTTTTTTTCCCCACAGAATGAAAAAGAAAAACTGTCTGTTGAAACAATAAACATAAAATGTCTGTTGACACAATACTTGATCTTAATTACGTGATGGTGTCAGGGGACTCCTGCACTGCCCACTCAAAAGAACTATTTCAGGAAAGGCTGGTCCTCAGGGGGCTCCCCAGGAAACGACTTTCCCCATGACTGGTAATTCCTTTGCTTCTCTAAGAGAAGTAACTAATTTCTTTACTAAGAGGGCTATTAGCTAACAAAATAAATGCCAGTGAAGTCACCCTTTAGAAAGAACAGAGATCAGCCATGCTGCACGCCTTTAATCCCAACACCCAAGAGGCAAAAGCAGGTGGATCTCTAGAAGGGAGTTTGAGCCCAGCCTAGTTTACAGAGTAAGTTCCAGGCTAGCCCAGACTCAAAAAAGAAAAGAAAAAAAAGGAGGCAAAATAAGATTGATAACATACTGGAATGAGGCACGTAACTCACTTGGTATAGTACTTGTCTGGGTTTGATCCTCAAAAATGCATAAAATAACCATTGTGGTCCACACCTGAAACCTCAGCATTGGGAAGCAGAGGCAGGAAAATGAAGAATTCAAGGTCATCTTTGGTTTCAAAGCCAACTTGATCTAGAGATAATGTCTCAAAATAATAATACAAATAATATAGAAGAACGCTGGGTGGTGGTGGCGCACGCCTTTAATCCCAGCACTCTGGAGGCAGAGCCAAGTGGATCTCTGTGAGTTCGAGGCCAGCCTGGTCTACAGAGTGAGATCCAGGACAGGCACCAAAACTACACGGAGAAACCCTGTCTCGAAAAACCAAAATAATAATAATAATATAGAAGCCAATGATAATAAAGTAACAGAAAGCTAGTCAAAGTCCCTTGAAGTCACCATACATTTAGACAGATGAGGACTGGAGGCATGCCAGAGTGAGGGTCAGGCCCTGGGTTTGATCTCTCCAGCACTGAAAAAGAAATGTGATGAACAGCAACAAATTCCTTCACAGGGAGTTTCACCAATGAAGTCCGAGCACTTTGTCAGGAAGGAAGAGGGAGGACAAGGAATCTGGGAGATTAATGTCATAGGTAGAGACTCCAAAACAGAGCCGGGACACCAGTGCCACTGCCTGGCACCTGCTGAATGAGTTCCTGTTCTTGTCTCCTTTGGCACTTACAAAATGCCTTCCCACATCTCCCTCCTTTAACTCTGTGTGTACAACAGGATCCCCTGGGGAATCAACAATCCCTGTTGTGTTGTGGAAGTACCTGATGCCACTGCTTGAGGCTGAGAACGGTGTGGCTTGGTTCCTCCAACATGGTGATATTTTATTTGTGCTGGAATGTGATTTTATTTGTATGCTAATAAAGTTGCCTGGGGATCAGAGCTAAGAGCAAGCCATTAAGCAGAAGTCTGGTAGGGGCAGCACAAGCCCTTAATCCGATCACATGTCAGGCAGAGTCTCTGTATGTTCAAGGATACAGACAGCCAAGCGGTGACCCGAACTTTTAATCTCAGTACCAACCATAGAGACCTGGAGGTCTGTACAGACAGGCAGTGACAAGGAAGTCTTGTGGTTGGGTTTACAGCCAATTGAGAAGGCAGAACAGAAAGGCAATAAAAAGATAAGGCATAGGAAGAAGGTCTCTCTCTTACAGGGGAAGGACAGCAGCGAGTGGTAAGACAAGGTAGTCTTAGCCTTTGGCTACTGCTCGATCTCTGGGCTTTTAACTCTATATTTAGCTCTATGTTTCTTATTTAACAAGACCATTTAGAATTACACCTACACTCCAACCTGGTTGTCCCCTGTTCACAATCTTCCATTTAGAATTATTTTTTTCTTTGACCACCGAGCAGTGATAACAAGAGGACTCCTAGGAAGGGTCTTTCAGGACTTAGGACACTTTCTGGGTAACGTGAGTGAATGTTCCCTTGTGCCGCAGCTAAGGATGATACCGTTAAACCCTTTATGTTAAGAATTGCGGGTGTGGCGTATTGCACAGCAAAGATAAACGAGCTGTGTAATTTCAGAGTTATCAAAGGAAGCGTCAGAGAAAGTCTCAGACATGAGGTGAACGTTAAGGACTGGCAGGATTTGTGTAAGTCAGGAAAGCTCTGATGACTTGCCAGACCTGAAGAAAAGCAAAATTAGGTTTGGGGACAAACTCAGCTGGAGAGCCCTTGGCTACTACTATGCACAAAGCATAGTCCCCACTACCAGGCAAAATTGAACGTAAAGGCACCCACCTGTAATCCCAGCACTCAGGAAGCAGAGGCAGAGAGATCAGAAGATCAAGGTCATACTCAGCTAAATAGTGGTTTGAGACAGAACCTTGTCTTAAAAAAAAAGATGCAGAAATCATAGTGTGGCTGTGTTTCATTGTAAAGACTAGTGTAGCAACAACCTAAAGAGGAACAGCAAATCAGATTAACTCAACATTCAGAAGCAGATGATTGGGGACGTTGAGCAACAAGGTTATTATACATGTTGGCTATGATGTATATAAATCATGTGGGATTTTTTTTTTGCATATGTCTGTGTATGTGGTATGCACATTCACATGTGTTTGTGTGTGCATGTGGAAGTTTGATGCAGGGCCTCTCACTGAATCCAGAGCTCAGTGTTAGGGCTAGCCTGTCTAGCAAGCTTTTCCTGGCATATTCTGTATCTATTTATCATACTCTGGTATTTCAGGCCAACTGTCATGGCCACCTGGCTATTACATGGGATTTAGAGATCTAAGCTCTGGTCCTTAACACTTGTAAGGCAGATGCTTTCCCCAATGATCCATCTCCTCAACAACACATGGTTTTTCAGATGGGAGATTATTTATGAGTCAATCTACATTATCTCTGGCACACTCTTGTCTATTTCTGAACCCTCGTTCTGTAAAAGGAAGGGGGAGGTAACTCATCACCAGCAATGCCAGCCAACCAGTCCCCAAAGAGAATCCACACGGGTAGTCTCCAAACAGTGTGGGCAAATTGTTCTCCCCTCCTCTAGCACTGGACAAAGATCCTCAGGGTAAGTTCCTGACTGCACTGAGCTCAGGCTCTTACATGCTGGGTGGATGTTAGGGACCAGAACAAAGCATAACAGAGAGGGTGGCTTGAACAGAGGAGAACTTTATCACGGTCCCAGAGGGCAGAAATCTGAGATCAGGATGGCTGTATGGTTAGTTTCCAGTGAAGGAATTGGGATTCCCACCCCCCCCCCACCTTCCCCCACCCCTACCCTGGGACTGTAGATGCCATTTCTGACCTGGGTGCTCACAGAGCCTTTTGAGAGACAGAGACAGACACAGAGAGACTCAGAGAGCTACGGAGACACAGAGAGACAGACAGACAGACCAAGTGAGAAAGAGAGCGAGCTAGGTTCTTGATCTAGGCTCCATATATATGCAAAATATATACATATGTTACAATGCATATGTATACATGTAAAATATGTGCATATGTTAAATGCATATGTATACATGTAAAATATATGCATATGTTACAATGCATATGTATACATGTAAAATATATGCATATGTTACAATGCATATGTATACATGTAAAATATATGTGCATATTTATGTATATATGTATGTAAAATCACTAATCACACCCTGACAGCCATCCATGCAACTCTAATTGTTTCCCCAAAACCCCTTCCCCAAATGCCATCACACTGCGGGTTACATACAACCTTAGTGTACGAATTTGGTGGCAAACGTAAGTATTCAGTGCACACATTGTTGATCATAAGATAACAGAATAAGCTTCTCTAATTGCCTTCATACAATTCCCTATAAAAATACCAGGGAATCCCAGTGTATGCCCATAAGCCCACCCAGCACAGGGGAGCGTGGCAGAAGGGTCAGAAGATCAGAAGTTCAATGCCAGCCTCAGTGTCATGGCAAGGTTGAGTCCAGTCTGGACTGCATGAGATCCCATCTCAAAAAAACCAAGCCAACAAAGAAACCCAAACAACCCAAGATGGCATTTGGGTAACCCAGGATGCCTGGAATCAAATTGAGATGGACCTGTATTAGATATAATACACACAGGTCGTATTTTTTATCCACATTCTACTTGTTCGTTCAACAAATGTTTATGATGTCACTATTATATGCTAGGTAGGATGTCATTATTGTATGCTAGGTACAGAATTCACAAGAGAGACACAATTCCTAACTTCATGGAACTTGCAATCCCAGGAGAGAGAGGGGATTTAACATTAAATAATATAAGATTTACTGTATTTTTCTCTTAGTAACTTTTTTTTTTAGATGAGTCTCACATAGCCTAGACTAGCCTTGAACTACCTATGTAGGTGAGGATGACCTAGAACTTCCAAATCTTTGTCTCCTCCTCTAGAATGCTGGGATTACAGATGTGCCATACCTAGTTCATAGCGTGCTAGGGATCCCAACAGGGCTTTATGTACGTTAGGCAAGCACAGTACCAGCTGAACAACCATTTCCCAGCAACCCTTACTGGCCTGGAACTCACTGTGTAAAGCAGGCTGGACTCAAATCTGTGGCTCCTGGGTTCTGGGGTTACAGGTGTGAGCCACCATGCCATGTCCAGTATTACACATGTCCAATATTGTCTCCTTTGCCTCCAAATCCCATTTCTAACAGCATTCCATTTGCACAATTATAGCACATTATCACTCTGGCCAGTGAGAGCGATAACAGGATCTTTAGCGTCCTCACTGAAACATCTTCCTCTGTCATACACCTCAGGAGACACGGAACAGACCCTTTCATTCCTCTTTTAGAAAGAGAAGAGCGGCACTTTCTTTGACCAGAGAGTTTATGGAACCCATGAGGTCTGAAAAGCCTGTTTCTGAAGATGACGCAATGGAGAGCCGAATACAAAGACCCACTTGCTGGAGGCTTGGCGCGTTTTCTTTTGTGTTAATAAAAGATCTGGATTTTTTGAAACATGAATTCCCTCGGGTTTATAGCTTAGGTCCCTTTGAGGAGATGAAACCAAACATAAGGATGATCTCATCACACTGCCCTCAAAAGCATTAGAGAGGCTCTTTCTGAGCAGCCAGACAGATACAGTAAAAATTCTTGCACACCAGCTGGGTCTCAGGGTACGCATCTCTCCATTGAACATATACAGAACTTTCAGAGTTTTGGACCTAATTTGGGTAACATAATGTGCTTTCGTTATACCTCTGAGCTGACACTGTCATCAGAAATATGAATGCTAGAGTTGTTAACATTCTTCTAAAACCCTACAAATATGAGAAATCATATTACTTTTTATTGTGTGTGTAGGGGGTTGTGTGCATGTCACAGTGCTCCTGTGATGGGCAGAGAGCAGCTGGGTGTCAAATCCCTTCTTCCACCATGTGGATATTAGGAATCAGAGTCGGGCTGTCAGCTTGGTAGAAAGTACCTTTACAGGGCTGGAGAGATGGCTCAGAGGTTAAGAGCACCGACTGCTCTTCCAGAGGTCCTGAGTTCAATTCCCAGCAACCACATGGCGGCTCATGACCATCTGTGATGAGATCTGGCGCCTTCTTCTGTATACATAATAAATAAATAAATCTTTAAAAAAAAAAGAATCCTGGTGTAAAATAAATATTAAAAAAAAAAAGAAAGTACCTTTACTTACAGATCCATCTCATTAGACTGAAATCTTGCTTTTATGTGGTGGTTTTAGCTATGAATGATGCTAATTTATTCTCTGGGATCCTCTGACTAAAAGAATTAAAACATGTTTCCAAATACTATTTCTTAAAAGGTTCCTTTATTCTCCAGATTTGGAAATATGTCCTTAAATAAGAAGAATTGAGCTTCCTATATTGTCCTGCCTTTTCCTTTTCTTTAATTGACAGGGAGAAAAGCGGTTGGGCACTTGGGAAAAGAGCCCTCGAGAAGCAGAGGCAGGTGCGTTTCCGTGAGTTTGAAGCCAGTCTAGTCTACATAGGAAGTTCTAGACCAGCCAGAGCTACAGAGTGAGATCCTATCTCAATGCATCCACTAACAGAGGAGGGACATGCAGGGGTGAATGAGGAGGACGAGAGGGGAGGGGAGGGAAGGGGAGGAGAGGAAGAGAGGAGAGGCTTGGGGGAGACTCACGTGACTCTGACTGGCTTCATACTCATTGTATCAGCAAAGAGGTCCTTAAAGATCTGATCACCCTGCCTCTACCTCCCCAGTGTTGGGATTACAGCGGTGCATTTTCACGTCATCTGGTTTATGAGGGCTGGGGACAGAGCCCGGGGCTTCAAGCATGCTAGGCATGCATTCTATCAACTGACCTACATCCCCCAGCCTGTGTTTGTGTATTTATGTAGTGTGTGTGTGGTGTGTGTGTGTGTGTGTGTGTGTGTGTGTGTGTGTGTGTGTGTGTGTGAGAGAGAGAGAGAGAGAGAGAGAGAGAGAGAGAGAGAGAACATACATGTCATGGTGCACATAGGGACTTGGTTGGAGGGCAGGTTTGGGGAGTTGCTTCTTGTCTTCCACCTTTGTTTTGAGGCAAGGTCTCTCTTGTTTCTGTTGCTGTGCCGTGTGTTTCCGGCTAGCTGACCTGGGCTAGCTGGCCTGGGAGCTCCCACGTGGTTGGTACATTGTATCGCAACTACCATTTGACATAAGTTCTGGGGATCAGGTTTTCAGGCTTTTTACCCATAGAGCCATCTCTCAGACCCTGGAAAGTATTTTAAAAGCTGGAGTGCTTTGATGGGATTTAGATATAAATTAAAGATATTGAAGAGATTCCTGTGGCTTAACTTGGCATTGATGTTTCTGTTCCTTCCATGTCAGACTTGCGGTTTTTTTCTCACTACTGTCCACCAGGGGGCACAGCTGTCATGGCAACCTCACAAGTAAGCAAAATCCCCTTTATTTGTGTCGTGCTGAACTTGAAGATGCTTAAACACACACACACACACAGAGAGAGAGAGAGAGAGAGAGAGAGAGAGAGAGAGAGAGAGAGAGAGAGAGAGAGAGAGAGAGAGAGAGAGAGAGAGAGAGAGAGAGAGAGAGAGAAGGGCAGAGAAGCAACATCTAGTTCCTTTTCCTTCCCAGCACACATCTTTTGGAGCAGTCTCAAGGAGTCTATCCTGCTGTCCTCTGTTCTCTTGGATGTTTTAATTCATGGAGACACCCTCTCCACCCTCTTTTTTTTTTTTTTTTTTTCTTCTTCAGACAGAGCTTCTCAGTGTAACAGCCCTGGCTGTCCTGGATCTCACTCTGTAGACCAGGCTGGCTTCGAACTCACAGAGCTCTGCCTGCCTCTGCCTGCTGAGTGCTGGGATTAAAGGCATGCACCACCACCATGCCTGGTTGAGATGGCCAAACTTGAAAACGGCTAATCCAAACTTCTGATCTGTCTTTTCTCCTCAGGTCTATGATCTTCCAACCTCTCAGCTGCTCATCCAGAAAACTGGAAAAGCATCCTTGATAATTCTCTTTTCTCACCTTGCAGGTTCTAACCCATTGTCAACTCCTGGCTGACTCTTAGCTATAGGATTACCCCGTGATGACTGCAATAGCCTCTTGACTGGACTCTGTGTTCTCAACACCAGGGTTAGCATTATCCCCAAATATAAATCGGCTACATTGTTTCCCCATTTAAATGCTTTAATGATCTCCTTTTCATCTCTGGACCCTTTGTGGGTAGAATGAACTTTTTGCAGGAGTTGCCTAAGACCATTGGAAACCATGGACATATACCTTACAATTCATCACTGCAGCAAAATTACAGTTATGAAGTAGCAATGAAAATCATTTTACAGTTGGGGGTCCCCACATCGTGAGGGGCTGTATTGGAGGGTCGCAGCGTTAGGAAGGTTGGAAACCGCTGTGCTAAGAAGATACAGACTCTTTAAATTGGTTTCTGCAGCTAGGCAACCCATTTCCGATGACTCCCAACCCCCTACTGTGCTCCAGGTGGTCACTTGACATATTGGTTCCTCATCCATCTGAGGGTCTAGCCTAGTAACCGAAACAAATTCAAATCCTTCCTATTGATCTCAAAACAAATTTCTAAAGTTAGACCGCATATGAAACACCAAATTTAAGAAATTTCTGACATCTTGAAGAAAATCTTTTTTTTTTTTTTCCAGAGCTGAGGACCGAACCCAGGGCCTTGCGCTAGCTAGCTAAGCGCTCTGCCACTGAGCTAAATCCCCAGCCCCAGAAAATCTTTTTTTATTGAATTTAATTAACATCTCATTTATGATACCAGATTTTAGAATGAGGTACTCGATGTGAACAGAAGGCAAAGCAATACACTATATCGCACTGTCTCTAACTGCCCAAAAGTGAGGAAGAAATTCTCAATGGAAAATAAGTTGTGGGTTTAGCATCCTCTGGTTCACAATTGGCATCCCATTTACCAACAACACCCTCCCCCGACACACAAAATCCTCTGCTGTGGGGCTGGAGAGATGGCTCAGCAGTTAAGAGCACTGGCTGCTCTTCCAGAGGACCAGGGTTCAATTGCCAGCAACCACGTGGCAGCTCACAACTGTGTGTAAATCCAGTTCCCAGGACTTCTGATACTCTCACACAGACATACGTGCAGGCAAAATACCAATGCGCCTAAAATAAAAATAAATACATTTTTTAACTCCACTGCCATTCGTAGGGACATCAAAAGCATTATCTTTGGTATGGAGAAACAGTTCAGTAGTTAAGAGCACTTGCTATATAGTTCCACGTGAACCATGTTTGGTTTCCAGAAGTTCTGTAGCAGCTCACAGGCATCTAGGAACTCCAGTTCCCAGAGTTTGGATGCCCTCTTCTGGCCTCCTTGGGCACTGGATAAATATGGTTCTTGAAATATATCCACTTGGCATTCACACAAATACATAAAATAATAAACATTTAAACAAAACAATCTTATGTCAAAAGTTATAAAAATCCCTTGAGAGAGCCGGATGTGGAGGCCCATGCTGGAACTCTCAGACTCTCAGCCCTCGGTATGCTAAAGCAGGAAGGTCATGAGTTTGAGGCTAGCCTGGGCTGGCGTTCTCCCCATCCCCAATAATGTTTTTGTTTGCTTGTTGAAAATTTATACGATATGTTTTAATTATATTCTTTTCTCTCCCATCTTCCCCTCTTCCCAGATCCTCCTCTCTGACCCTACCCACCCAACATTCTCATATTCTCCCCCCCCTCTCTTTCTCTCTCTCATTTTGAGACAGGGTTTCTCTATGCAGCTCCGGCTGTCCTGGAGCTCACTCTATACACCAGGCTGGCCTCCAACTCAGAGACCCACCTGCCTCTGCCTCCAAGCACTGACATTAAAGGCGTGTGCCACCACTGTCTAGCTCCATCAATAATTCTAACTCCAGGGTATACTCTTCTGACTGCCTATATATCAGGCACACATGTGGCAAACATGCATACCTATAAACAGAACATGCAAACATATGGAACGCATGCTCTAAAATTACATTTTAACTTTGTGCGTGTGTGTGAAGCAATAGGGATTCCTGGGACCACAACCCCTTGGTGTCATAATAAATGGTTCCCTTGGAGGTTTTAGTCTCCAGCTTGGGCCGTCTTTGTTATTACGACGTGGCTTGAGGGTTGGTGCTGCAGAACCTGGAACAAAGCCTGGTGGGGAAAAGAGGGAGAACCTTCTCAACTTTCTCTGACCCCTAAAAACCTTCTCTGGACCTTGGACCAAAATAGAGAAGCCCTGTTGGAGGCTTTTCTGTTGGAATTCACTGAGCAATTCCAGATTCAAGGCCAGTTTGGTGTACAGAGTAAGTTTCAGGCTAACCAGCACTACATAGCTAGATCCTGTCTCTTGAACAAAGAACAATCCGTTGAAAATGTGGGGTAGGGAGCTGGGGATGCAGCTCAGTTGGTAGACATCCATGCCTCACATGTATAAGGCCCTGGGTTGGTTCCCCAGGAGAATATATAACCTGGGCATGGGGACTCATGCCAATCATCCCAGCTCTTGGGAGATGTAAGCAGGAGGATCAGGGGTTCAAGGTCACCCTCAAATACACAGCGAGTTTGAGGCCAGCCTGAGTTTAAAAACAAAAAAACAAAACAAAAAAACAAAAAACTGTCTTTAAGAATAAAAGACAAAAGCCAGGCATGGTGGCACATGCTTTTAATCTCAGTACTCAGGAGGTAGAGGCAGGTGGATCTCTGAGTTGGAGGCCAGCCTGGTCTACAGAGTAAGTTCCAGGACAGCCAGGGCTATACTGAGAAACTCTGTGTCAAAAAATAAAATAAAATAAATAATAAAAGACAAAACTCTATGGTTTGGGGACTGAGGATTTGGTTCAATAGCAGAATACTTGCACAGTAGAGCTGACCCTGTGGACGGGGATAAAGGTGAGAACTTGAGTATGGGAAATCTGGCCTCCCCCCCCCCCCCCATCTGCTATAGGGTAGCAGGGGCAAGGGAAAGATGCCCTCCTCTCCTCCTGCCTGCCGCTGCCTGTGGCTGGTGGGAGAGCAGGCCCTGTACCTCACTTGGGTGGCACAGTGGGGCCAACCCTGATGGTGGAGGCGCAGGTGAGCCAGTCCCAAAGGTGTGAGCGTGGGCGAGCTGGCTCTACTACGCATCTGCCATGAGGCAGCATGGAAGCCCCTCCCCGCCTTGATCCTCATTGCCAGTGGCAGGCGAGGGAAGGGACCCTCCCCCTTTACCAGCTGCAGCCCTGCACTTTGCCTGAGCAGCACAGTGGAGTTGACCCTCTTGACAGGGTTGCAGGTGAACCAGTGGGTGAGCTTGGAGGATCTGACCCCATCCCTCATACCATATAGTGGCGTGGCAGTTGGGAGAGCAGGCCCTGAGGTTATAAGAGTGGGAGAGCTGGCCACGCCCCTCACCAGCTGCAGCAGTCAGGAGAGAAACACCTACCTCACCTGGGCAACATAGGAAGTAGCGCTGGCCATGATGGTGTAGGTGTGGGTGGGCCTGACAGCGAGAAAGCAGGAGAACCTGCCCTGTATCTTACTCACTGCTGCATAGGGTGAACCAGCCGGGACAAGGCAGGAGAGCTCACCTTGGTAGTGAGGACAGGGGAGAGCTCGCAGGCTGACCAACCCTGTAACTACCCAAGCCCAGAAGCAGGCTTATGATTTGGCCCACCCCAACATCCACCCCAGCTGCTGGAGCACAGGAAGGGGCGGGCCAGTCCTGCAGACCCAAAGCTGCAGGATCTCCATGACACAGGACAACAGGATGTCCAAGAGGAGTCCCAGTGAGGGTCCAGCATCAACAGTGTAGCAGAAGCCAGAGGCCTCGAACCAGAACAATGCCTCTGCCGTGAACGCTTGCAAGGAAAGATATATGGATAGAAAGGATGTACGGTATGTGACCCACTGTGTCGCACTACAGCGTTTATGACGAGATTTTTTTCTTCTTCCGTTAAAATTTTATTTTATTTTGGCAGGGAGGTTGCAAGGGCAGATGGTGGATACGCAGGGACGGGGAGATGAACGGGATCGAGATGCATGATGTGAAAGACACGGGAATAAATAAAAAGAAAGTCTTAAATTGAACTATAAATTGGAGTGTCCTACCATAGATCAATAATATGGCCATCCATCTCTCAGCTATAAATAATACGAGTCGAGTGCTTTATGGAATAAGACGGACATTGAAAAGCTAGAGTTAAGCGAACAAGAATCTTGCTAAAATAAAAACCATTAGCGGGACAGTCAGGCAGTTCCCCGTGCTGGCCGACAGGTGTCCCCAGAGCCGCTCCGATGCCAACCCAAACAAAAGGAGGAAGGACCTAAAAGCCAACCAAATCCCAACAGCCTTTTGTTGAAAACCCGGCAACCCAACTGTGTGTTTGAGTGGTCTTATTTGTCTTCCTACATCGTCCACTGCTTGAAGTGAGGGGCACTTTAGGCACAGCCAGAAGCTGCGTGGGACCTTTCCATGCTTTGGATTCCTCCCTAAGAACAGATACAAAAATAGTGGGCACTTTATAGGTTGCTACAAACATGCAAATACGGCGGTATTGAATACAGAGCGAGCGGTCAGCAAGAGACAGTCACTTTGACGCGCGACAGGATGACCGGGAGGTGCGCCTAGCAGGAAATGAACCCAAGCAGACGCAGAAGCGAATGGGGTGCTTACAAACCTGGTGTTTATAACTCAGGGGTCACCGCATATCAAAATGTTCGTAAAATAGACCCATACAAAACAATCCTTTACGCTGGTAACCTGACTTTATTATTATTATTATTATTATTATTATTATTATTATTATTATTATTATCATTATCATTATTATCATCATCATCATCGTCATCATTATTAAATTGCATAATAGCCTCTCATGTGACCCAGAACGGCCTCAAGCTCACGTATTCTATTGCTAAGGCTGCCGTTTTGATCCTCCTGCCTCGGCCTCCCACGTGCTGGGATTATAGCCATGTACCATCACCCCCTTCTGGCATGTGGTTATTTTTTAATAAGTACATAACCTCAAGAGTTTGTAGCCGGGCAGTGGTGGCGCACACCTGTAATCCCAGCACTCGAGAGGCAGAGGCAGGTGGATCTCTGTGAGTTCAAGGCCAACCTGGTCTACAGAGCTAGTCCAGGACAGCCTCCAAAGCTACAGAGAAACCCTGTCTCGAAAAAAAAAAACCAAAAAAAAACCAAAAAAAAAAAAAAAAGAGTTTAGTCCATCTTTCCATCTTTGAGGAAGTCAGGACAGGAACCCAACCAAACAGGGAAGAAGCCTGGAGGCAGGAGCTGATGTAGAGGCCATGGAGGTGAGCTCCTGCTTATCTGCTTACTCAGTGGCTTGTTCAGCCTGCATAAAAAGCTTCCAGGATCGCCATTGGAGAAACGGCACCACCCACAGTGAGCTGGACCCTCCCACATTAATCATCAAGCAAGAACATGCACCACAGGGTTTCCCATAGGCTGATCTTGTTGGGGCAGTTTCTCAGACGAAGTTCCCTCTTCCCAAATGACTCTGTATTAGGTCCCATTGATGTTAAACTAGCTAGTAAAGAAAGCCACGTAACCCATCTCCTCAACTGCTCTTGTCTAATGCCCATCCTCAGTAAGGCCTTCTGTAATGACAAATACAATTAAGACAATCCCTTATCCTCAGCAACCTCTCTTCTCCTTCCCTGACCAGCTCCAGGCTGGTCACACATCACTGTCTGAACTTATTTTTTATTAGTGTAGCTATTTATTCTATGCCCATCTCTTGAGCAGAATAGGGCAACGGATGGAGGATTTAAGGTGAAAGTTTTAGATTTAAAAGTTTTTATTTTATATGTCCGAATATTTTGCTTGCATGTATATAATATGTGCCCTGCACGGAGGCCTGGCGCATACCGAGGCTAGAAAATGCCATCAAAGCCCACGGAACTAGACTTCTAGGTGGTTGTGACCCACCATGGGAGTGCTGAGAACCAAACAGAGGTCCTCCGTGAGAGGAACAAGTACTCTTCACTGCTGAGCTATTTCTTCAGCCCCCTAAAGCATTGTTTCCCATTATTACTATTTACCATTTCACACTTAAAACTCAAAACAAGCCTGCTTGTAGAAGTAAGGACTTAGTAAATATTTGTTCATGAAATCATCTTGAATTCTTCTATTAGCTCTTCAATCTTTCCTTCACGGAACGGAATTGGTCTTCCTCTTTCTCTCTCCCTGGTCCAGTTAGTGCCCACTCTTTGTACCTCGCTTCATCAGGCATATTCCTGCATGTTCTTGCTCTGGGTCCTTACCCAGCTCACTTAACGGGCATAGGGCTGGGTTCCTAATACAAGCCCTTCAAGTGACTATGGAGCCCTAGACTTAATCCAATCATTGAAAGAGTTATTTATTCTCTGTCTAATGACCTTGCTAACGTGACGGGATCTCTAAGCCGTTGGAGATCAAATACGTCCCCCTGAAGTAGAGAACTACTGATTTCTGCTGACTTCATTTGTAAACCTGGATCCAGCTGTGCCTGAGTCTGGGTTTTTGTTTGTTTGTTTGTTTGTTTTGTTTTGTTTTTCGAGACAGGGTTTCTGGGCGTAGCTTTGGCGCCTGTCCTGGATCTCACTCTATAGACCAGGCTGGCCTCGAACTCACGGAGATCCGCCTGCCTCTGCCTCCCCAGTGCTGGGAATAATGGTGTGCGCCACCACCGCCCACCCTGAGTTGGTTTTAATTCTAATTCCTGTTGCCACTAAGAGACTATGTGGGAGACCAGATTCTACTTCCGGTGTCCAACTCAATATAACACACGGCTGCTCTTCCTTGGGACGGCTGCAGCTTCTGTCATTTCAGCAGCCCATCCTTTCCTTGGTTGGCAGAAGCCAAAATCGGAGGACAAACATTGCCTCTTGCCTCCTGGTCTTTCCAGAAACGAAATCATCAGGGAGGCAAGCCACAACTAGATTAAATTCTTGTCTTCTAGTGGGATAAAACTTCATCTACAGACATGGTGGTCATTGCACCTCTTCCCTGACTTGCGTCTGTTCTGGGTTCACAGCTGGAGTGAAGAAGGGGACTCCAGGTCATCATCCAGTGAGGTAGCGTGCAGCTCTCCTGCAGTCTGTCACCCTCCTGCCTCTGTCCTTACCCTGATTTTCACAACCCCTGTCTTTGGGTCTCCTCCAGATATTCTTACAGGTAAGATGTATAAAGTCAGGAAAGGACTGGCTTATGTGTTATGTGGGGAACTGAGTCAGGATCTCATTCATCCCAAGCTGACCGCAAACTTGCTATATAGCTGAAGATGACCCTGAACTCCAGTTCTTCCCCCTTGCACCTCCAAGTGCTAGGATTACAGACCATGCCTGGCAGGAAACTCGCATTGAGTTCAACCAGATGCCTAGTACTGTGCCAGCAGCTATGGACATAAAGATGAAATCTTATTTTGTTTTCTATTCTGCTCTTTAATAGCTGGGTTGATAAATAAGTGGGTCCGTTAGTATGTAGAGCTACTTGGATATTCGTTGATGTTCATGGACATGTAGAGATACATTCACAGGCATTTCCTCTGAATAAGATTTCTCTTTCTATGGACACATGTTGATCTGCTTTAACAAGTCTGAGTGGTAGCTTAACAGCGGCTGCCATTTACAAGTTACCGGCAGTATATGCAGTGATTAATTTCTGTTGCCTCCATTTTAATCTGTAATATTTACATGGCTAGGAACAAAGTCTGCTCAAGTTGGCTCAAACAGAGCAGAGTTACAATGCAGTTATAATGAAAGTCCTGTCACATCCATCCAAGAATGCTCACAAATAACGGCTGGGCTAGAGGAGCCCAGGGGAGCTCTGCATTGCCAAGCAGCAGGAATTCATTAACCGTGACCTGTTTGCATAATCACTAATTAGCATGACTCCGTGGTATGCTACCAGACTGCTGCCCTCTCCTGTCACAGGCTCTTCTGGACTCAAGCAGCCCAGGTGAGTGCAGATACTGCTACAGGCAATTGGCGCTTGCTCAACGTGCAAGGGTTACTGGGGTCGATCAGACAAGGGGGATTCACGGACACGTGAAGCCTCATCTGAAGGGACTCTGACCAGCTCGAGCATGGCGACCATGGTTCTGACAGGCCTTGCCCTTCTCCCCCATTCCCTCTGCTTTGCCAACAACCATTAGATGGCATCCCTAAAGCTAGCCAGCAAGGTCTGTTCCCTTCTTTACCGACTTCCTCCTCCTGAGACTGACTACCAAGGTCCAGCTATCAACATATTAAAGTCCAGCAATCAGAAGCCCCCCTTTGGCTCACCTAATTAACACGTCCAGTGAAAATTAACACCTCATCTTAACACAGGGTTTCTCCCTTTATCTTTATAAACTGCCGTTTTCCTACCGCCCACATCTGTGGTCTGTCTCCTCTCTATCCAGAGGCAGCCCTTTGTTCCCCTCCAGGACAAATAAATACCCCTGCCCCCTATCTCTTGTTCCCTTCTCCTTCTCCCTTATCCTCTATCTCCTGTCTTGGCCTCTCATTCCCTGCCCTCTGTCCCTCTGAGGCGAATACATCTTCTTTGTGCTGATAGCTTGGTCTTGGGGATCCTGAGTCGATACTAATCCTTTTATCATTGATATGCAGTTATCAATTATTGCCATATGGGAATATGAATCCGTATCCCCTGCAGTCTCTGGCTTCCCGCAAGTTAGAGATCCTGACTGAAATTTCTTCCTTTTTAAATGAGATCAAATAGAACCCAATGATAATAACTCTGAGTTAACTGAAATGGCTTTGAATAAAACCTGGAAAGGGGAAACCCTCTGTAGGCCAGTGCAGAGAAGAGCTAGCATGATAGACTGGACTGCTTCTGCAGAGAAAGGCAAGCTCACAAAGCAGGCCCAGCTGGCCTGTGGGATGGCAGGTTTCAGAAGGGTTCCCACCATCCTCAGCCTGCTACGAGCGACTGGCCACTTGCCTTCCTTCTGGGAGTCTGGCGTTCAGGACACTCAGGACATGGAGTCTCTACTGGGCTTCCTATTGTCAGCATTTCCCAAAAGTTGTCTCAGTCATTAGTGGGGCAATTGAGTACATCCTGTATGACTCATGGGCGGGGACCTCTGCACCTGGTTTTCCGTGTACCATGTTCCCCGTGCCTCTTCTTTTGCTGATTTTGCTGTGTACCCTTTCACCGTAAAAATTCTAACTATAAACATGAGTACTAGCACACCCTGAGTCCTGAGTACTGCCTCCCTGAGTCCTGAGTACTGCCATGTGCAGAGTCCTGGAGCCCTGTCTAGTGATCAACCCAGACTGGGGTAGTCCTAGGAACCCCTCCAAACAAAGCTGGACGAAATATATCTTCAAGCCATATCCAACCCACAGAGTTATTACTTCAATCCCTAACATAAGAATCGGTCACAAGAGGGCCACCACCCATTAAGAAAACACCTTTGCATTCCTTGTTTCCCTTATTCCTCACAGCAGCTCTGCACTATTGCTGCGGCTGGTAGTTTTTATTTGTTTCATGTTGAGAATGGGTCTCTATCCCAGGCTGTCCTCTAGCTCCCTGAGCAGCCAAGGATGGCCTTAAATTCCAGATTCTCCTGCATCCAACTCCCAAGTGCTGGGATTACAGGTGTGTGTCACCAAGCCTGGTTACATAGTGCTGGGGACAGCAATCCAGGGCCTCACACATGCAAGCACTCTATAGACGGATCTATGTTCCCAGGCAGTTAGCTTGTGGTTGTTTTTTTTTTGTGTGTGTGTGTGTCCAGTCTGGATATTTTTATAAGCACATTATGTAGTTAGAAACTGGAGAGCCTAAGCTTGAATAAATTAGGTACCCTATAAGTAGAGAAGATGCCACTCACAGCTAAACCCCAATTTTATTTCACATTTTCTCACCATGAGACTGCATTTCCTCCCTCACTTCAAGACTCCAGAAGCACCTTGTTTCCCCTCTTCTACATAGAGCATCTTCTCTCTGGAGCAAAAGTGCTCTTACCTCTCCTGTTCCTTGTACAGTTTGCTTTTCTCTAATTCTGTTTCTGTCCACCTTTCCTAGAGACCATGAATGAAATTTTCTGAACTAGGAGAAAAAGAAAAGAAGAAGGTATAATGTAAAGGTGACACAGTGCAGTCCCTGGCCTGCCCCTTTGTGGAAACTCCTCAGGGCCAATAACAGACCAGCAATGATTAAGGGAGGCATAAAGCTGGGCTGGGACCATGTCTGACAGGCCATGTGACAGTTAGTGTCCCTCTACCCACAGTAGTGTTTGTACTCCGAGAATAATCACTCCAGGAAAATCTACATGGTTTAAAGCAGGATCCCATCCAATGTTTGAGGGGCAATGGTATAGTTCAAATATCAGGATAAGACATTAAAAAGTAGCAAGTAGTTAAGGCCTTGGTTGGGGTTAGGAACAGAGCCACATTCTCAGGAAAAAATTGTCATGCAAACCTTGATGCTAAGATCTGAAAGTCTGTACAAACTTGCATTCCCACCAGTAGTGGAGGAATGTTCCCCTTGCTCCACATCCTCTCCAGCATAAACTGTCTTCTGTGTTTTTGATCTTAGCCATTCTGACAGGTGTAAGGTGGTATCTCAGAGTCGTTTTGATTTGCATATCCCTGATAATTAGGGAAGTTGAGCAATTCCTTAAATGTCTTTCAGCCATTTGAGCTTCCTCTGTTGAGAATTCTGTTTAGTTCTCTATCCCATTTCTTAATTGTACTGGTGGGCATTTTGATGTCTAATTCCTGGAGTTCTTTATATATTCTGGATATCAGCCCTCTGTCAGATACCTCCGCTGTAGACTACTGGCAGTGGTTGAGATAAAGCCCGAACTGACCTAGTCTGGTGATCGGATGGCCAAACACCCTAACAGTCATGCTAGAACTCTCATCCAATAACTGATGGAAGTGGATGCAGAAATCCACGGCCAGGCCCCAGGTGGAGCTCCAGGAGTCCAATTGGCAAGAAAGAGGAGGGATTGTATGAGTGAGAATTGTTGAGACCAAGATTGGAAAAAGCACAGGGACACATAGCCAAACTAATGGAAACACATGAACTATGAACCAAAAGCTGTGGAGTCCCCAACTGGATCAGGCCCTCAGGATAAGTGAGACAATTGAATAGCTTGAACTGTTTGGAAGGCACCCAGGCTGTGGGACCTGAACCTGTCCTTAGTGCATGAGCTGGCTGTTTGGAGCCTGGGGCATATGTGTGGACACATTGCTCAGCCTGGGAGGAAGGGACTGGACCTGCCTGGATTGAATCTACCAGGTTGAGCTGAATCCCCAGGTGAGTCTTTGCTCTGGAGGAGATGGGAATGGAGGGGAGGGGCTGGAGAACTCATGGCTGATATGTAAAATTAAATTAAATTATAAAATAAAAAAAGAAAAGATCTGAGAGTCTGCCGGATGGTGGTGGCACACATCCTAAGTCTCAGCACTCAGGAAACAGGCAAGCAGATCACCGAGTTCTAGGCCAGCCTGGTCTACACAGGGAGACCCTGTCTCAAACAAATGAGTGTGTGTGCATACACATACACATATAAAATGGAGAGTCAAAAAAACTTGTGTTATCATAGTCCCCCAAGATTACAGAGTCAGGTAGGAAGAACAAGTTAGCTGGATTGTTGAACTAGTCCCCGGGTTTCCTGTCTGCCTTACAAAAGATGAAGCTTGTATGTGTAGAGCAGTGAAAGATCTCCCTGCTCCATCTTCTCACAGACCAACATCTTAAACAAATGACCTTCCAGTTCAGTGGTTCTCAGCCTTCCTAATGCTGTGGCCCTTTAATACAGTTCTTCATGTTGTGGTGACTTCCCAACCATAAAATTATCTTTGTTGCTAATATAAATTTGTACTATTATGAATTATAAGGTAAATATCTGTGTTTTCTGCTGGTCTTAGGAGACCCCTATGAAAAGATCATTTGACCTCAACAGGAGTCGCCATCCATAGGTTGAGAACCACCATTCTAGGTCATGCTAAAATGTGCTCACAAATTAAAAAGGTGTCTTTTTAAAATCTATGTCTGGCTGGGATTACAGGCGTGGGATTACAGGATTAGGTGGTCCGCCGGGCAAGCCCAACTGTGTGGACATGTAATCTCTATCATTCCCGACTCTCATGTTTTAAAAAAGAAAAAAAAATGTGGATAGATGGGTATGGGACGCCGTTTCTCTCAAAGACTGCTTCAAGCTGAATGGTGGACGTTGATTGGTTTTTTGGGGGAGATGGGGAAGCTGTCTCCTGAAGTTCTGGGATGAAATCCTGTAGCTGTGTTCATCCTCCAAGGTGTGGCTGGTCCTAGGATGAGATCCTGCAGCTGTCCGTCCTCCATGGTGTGGCTGGGAACCTTCTATCTGACAAAACACTGGTGACATAAAAGGCTTAGAAAAAGACTCATTATTATTTTGTTTTTGGAGTTGACATTTATCTGAGGTAGATCTATCTGGTTGGAGACATGTTAAAGGTGGCTGTGATGTTTCAGTACTCTGGTTGATTTTTTTACCTGAGTCATGGTTTATTTAAGGCACTTGTGCTGCCTAGAAAGACAACCAGTCAGCTGACTGCCCCCAGGCGCCAAGACGCTTGGGTACAGCAAGCTAAGACCTCCAGCAAACCTAGGCTTGGCTACAGACACAGCAGGGAACCCAGAACTCAGTAGGGAAGCAATCAGTTTCATTCCTTCTGGACACCAGAGCCATTGATTCAGTCCTGGGAGTTTTACGATGTCACTCCTCCTCTCTATTGTTGGGAACAGAGGACAGCCTTACTTACCTCACCAGATTTAATTGTACTTTCAGAGTTACTTAATGAGAAGGATTTCCAACTAAGATAAGAGCTCATTGTCTCATTTCAAAGTTACCACCTGTGTTTCTCATGTGCATACAGACAGGGCCATGATCTATAACAATCTATCACTGTTCAATACTCAGCAACTGATCACCTGTGTTTCCCAAACGCTAAACTAGCAAAACAAACAGGTGCCTTAAATAAACCATGTCTCAGGTAAAAAAAACCAACCAGAGTACTGAAACATCACAGCCACCTTTAACATGTCTCCAACCAGACAGACCAGATAGATCTACCTCAGATAAATGTCAACTCCAAAAACAAAATAATAATGAGTCTTTTTCTAAGCTTTTTATGTCACCAGTGTTTTGTCAGATAGAAGGTTCCCAGCCACACCATGGAGGATGATCACAGCTACAGGATTTCATCCCAGAACTTCAGGAGACAGCTTCCCCATCTCCCCCAAAAACCAATCATCCTCCACCATTCATCCTAAAGCAGTCTTTGAGAGAAATGGCATCCCATACCCATCTATCCACGTTTTTTTTTTTTTTTCTTTTTTAAAACATGAGAGTCGGGAATGATAGAGATTACATGTCCACACAGTTGGGCTTGCCCGGCGGACCACCTAACTATTTCCAGTTCAGAATAGCCATCTCCGGGTCAGACATCTCTCGGGACCGGGACTCTGTGGCCTTACGTGGTTGTGTAAAGCATGCGCGCAGCCATGTAATCTATGCCCATGCGTGGAGTACCCACAGGAGTCCCTGTACGCATGCACGGCCCAACCTTTAAAAAGCCGGTGCCATCTTGCATGAGTCTCTTTTCTCTCTGTCTCTCTCTCCCCCACGTGTGTTTCACACAGGCCTGTCACCTCTATCCTCTTTAATAAAACTCTTCTGTGGTCTTGTCGTGTTCGGGACATGTTCCTAGCGCCAAATAAATACTAACAGACAGGAACACAAACAGGGCAGGAACCTGGAGGCAGGAGCTGATGCAGAGGTCATGGAGGGGTGCTGCTTACTAGCTTGTTCCTCATGGCTTGCTCAGCCTGTTTTCTTCCTTCCTTCCTTTCTTCCTTCCTTCCTTCCTTCCTTCCTTTCTTTCTTTCCTTCTTTTTTTTTTTATAAGATCTTTATTGACAGATAATTCACATAGTATACAATTTTCCTGTTTGTACAATTTGATAGTCCAGCATCCTCATAGGCCCATGACTCACTCTTTCCTTTTTTTTTTTTTTTTGAATGCTGAATGCTG